>NC_050450.1:81189001-81489001 GCF_903995425.1 Onychomys torridus | reverse complement strand
AAAGTTAGTCGTGGCTATTGCTCAGATCTCTTTGGCTTTTTCCTCTGTATTTGGCTCTATGTTTCTCATTTACTAAGATTGTTTAGAATTTCATCTACACAGAAGGGCATGTACTCCAGAATCCTTGATTTACAGCAAAATGTCAAGAGAGTCTTATCTATCACAGTGGAAGGAACAAGCAACTGATACTATTTTGGCTTCCACCTAAACCTGAAGCTCTAAGTCAGTGGTTCTCAACCTTCATAATGCTGCTACCCTTTGATACGATTCCTCATGTTGTGGTGACCCCAACCATAAAATTATTTTTGTTGCTACTTCATAACTGTTATAAAATGTAAATATCTGTGTTTTCTGATGGTGATAGGTGAATCCTGTGAAAGGGTCAGTCAACCCCTAAAGAGGTCACAATCCACAGACTGAGAATCGCTGGTCTATGTAGACAAAGCTTAGGAACAGTCCCTACAAAAGTAATGATGACATTAAGATGCACAAAGCATTCTATTTGGTCTCTTAGTTCCAAAACAGTTGAAATAAAAAAGGAACTGGGAGTGACAGAAGATGGTAAGAAACAAACAAACAAACAAACAAAAAACACAAACAAACCTTCTATAAAAAACACTGCGCAAATAAGTAGATGATATGAAAATAGTACATAATGCCACCAGATCTAACAAATAGTTAAATTGTTAAGTATTCTTTGAACAGACTTGTATGTGAGAAAAATGCAGATAGTGATGGGTCCATTTTATCACATTATGCCTACTTCTGTCTATCCACAAAAGTAACTAAAGCCCCAAAGTTGTTTTGGATTCTTTCTGATCATGGCTTATGTAAGTGATATCCTACATAAATACATTGCCACACAGCACAGCATTTCTTGTTATTACTATGATATTCTGAAACTTGCTTTCCCATAAACAATTAGTTGAGATATACTACTGTTGGTGTGAACAAATCTAGTTTATTTATTTTAAGTTCAGACATGTATTCACTCATAAATAGCTTTTGTAAAAATGTCATCTTTGGTTTCTCTTGGGACTACAGAATTGATACCATTGGAAGATTAGAGTCTTTATTTTATGAATCCTTTCCTTTCATGCACATTGTTATTCCCTTTCATTTGGCCTATTAAAAAGCCAGGTCCATGTAAATTTGGGAAACATTGTTCCTAAGGGCCCTTTACACATATTCTCATGGTTATAGGTTCTGTGTAAAATTGGTACTAAAATTATTTCAATTCACTTCCCAGTTTTGTTATGTTTGGCATTTAAAAACATTGTTAAGTCTTCATATTGATTTTATATGCAATAAACATATTAAACATTCTTGTAACCATTGGCTGGAAATTATTCTTTAAAATTTTCTACAGAGAGTGATAACTTATTCAAATAGTGACAATATTGTCTTATATTCTAGTAATGCTATAGTTTTATTTCTTTTTCTTGCTGTCCATAGCTGGAATCACTAATTAAACACCCGTGCAGTAGCTATGCCACTGAACATTTCATCAAATATCTTTAATGGACATGCTTTATATATTTCATCCATTAGCAAGGTTCCTGGCAGAAACTATTCAATCAAGTAAGGACATTTTATTTAATAGTTACATTGATAAGAATTTCTTATGATTAATGCTAAATTTTTAAATATTTTTCTCTTTCTATTGAAATGACCAAGGTATTTTTTTCTTTAATCAATATAGAGAAATCTGCTGTGGTAATTTTATGAAGAATTATGCATTTTTCCTTGGGAAAAACTCTTCTAAAAAATAATACATTTTATTTTTACTATTTTCTTGCCCTTAATTTACTGGTATTTTATTTAAGATTTACATACACAGTTCACATGATTGCTTACTCTTCCTTCTCTTGTTTTAATCTTATTTGGTGTAAAGATTATATCAACCCCATAAAGTCAATTGAGCAGTATTCCTTATTTTTCCATGGTTTTCAAATAGTTTATGTTACATGTAGATTTTTAAATGTAAGTCCATTTAAATACATATTTTATAACAAAAATTTCCATAACAGTTATTGGTTCAATTTTTATTATCAATTTTTTAAAGAAAATGAAACAATTGTTTCTAATTCTCTAGGAAATGATCCATCTCCCAAAGTTTAAATTTTTAGTTTAAATGCTATGTCAAAACAGGATCACGTTCTTTGCTCTCTCTATAGTGTATATACCTATATTCCTATACTCTCCATAGTGGCTATAGCTATACTACTTACTATACTCTCTATAGTGGCTATACCTATACTCCTATACTCTCCATAGTGGCTATAACTACACTCCTATACTCTCCATAGTGGCTATACCTATACTCCTATACTCTCCATAGTGGCTATACCTATACTCTCCATAGTGGCTATACCTATACTCTCCATAGTGGCTATACCTATACTCTCTATAGTGGCTATACCTATACTCCTATACACTGTGCACCCCCCCCCCCTTCATCACTCTAGCTTGTGCTCTTAGAAACACAATCTGATTTATTTTGCACATGGCTGCTTTTGGTTTTATTGGCCATCTCCTGCATGTTTGTTTCCTAATTTCACTACTGTTTCTTTCTGGAAGGTTCCAAAGGAAGTCAATAAAATCAATGGTTAAGAACTGAACATACTGTGGATGGGACCAAAATCATAGAGGAAACTCAAAATAAATTTAAAATGAGAATGTTCTGAATCCATAGGTAGATAAAATATTATAAGAATTATTTTTTTATTGAAGAGATAAGGCTTTTGACAATAATTCCCAGGGAGTCAGGGCACAAGAAGTGTCTAAAGCATACTTGTCTTTTGTGGAAACAGGGTAAGACACTAAATAATTTACACACTGGTTAAGTAAGTATGTTAATAATTTAGAGGAGTGCTCTGTGTGAGCCTTTCTAATTTCACTTTTTATATTTTCCCCCACAATTGCAATGTGGCTGAGAAAGAAGAGGGGCTTCAAATATGAACTTACAGTCTCATCTTGACTAGAATTTCATAGCAGACAGTACTGGGTTTCTCACCCTTCAGTACCTCCTTTGCAATTAATGAAATTTGGAAAGGAAATCCCAGTCTCAAGTGCCAGGTCGACTTTACACATACACAATAGCTCTATGAACTTGTTAAACTGTAGCAATGACGCAGCTAGATTTAAATGTGAATACAATGGATTTCTGAGGTGAGTTTATTTCTTGATGCTGTTCCCTAGTATCCCTTGTCTTCCCCTAAGCAGGTGTCTTCCTGAATACTCTGCATGTTCCTACCTTCCTGTGCCTTGTACATTCCTTCCTCCCCCCTCACACTCCCAGAATCCTGACATAAGTGCTCTACTATGAGCTATAGAAGATGGGCAGTATTTATGTGTCTATTACAATCCAATAAATAAATAAACAAATGAACAAATAAACATTTATTTGATACAGAAGTTCTTTGTGTAGCCCTGGTTGTCCTGAAACTCACTCTGTAGATCAGGTTGTCCTTGAACTCAAAGATCTGCCTGCTTCTGCCTCCTAACTACTGGGATTAAAGGCATATGCCAGTTGGGCAGTGGTGGCGCACGCCTTTAATCCCAGCACTTGTGAGGCAGAGCCAGGCAGATCTTTGCGAGTTCAAGACCAACCTGGTCAACAGACTGAGATCCAGGAAAGGCGCAAAGCTACACAGAAAAACCTTGTCTCAACAAACAAACAAACAAACAAACAAACAAACAAACAGGCATATGGCACTGTCTGTTTTTTAAAATATTGTTTGACAGTGATTTCAAGATATTTCTTTCTTTTATAGGAGGAATATAAACTCTCTTACACCAGAAGCAACTTAGTTTTGTGGTATGCAGTGCAAAGCAGATCATAGATGCTTACTGAATTAATATAAAGATAAAAACATATTGAATAACTTTTATTGGTTAGTCTTAGACAAATTCATATAATATGTGTATTGTATACATTCAGATTGCTGTAAACCTCACTCTCTCTAACCTTCCTCTCAGTCCTATTATTTCCCCTATAATTTCCTTTTAATATTCATAACTTTTTCTTTTTCTTTTTTGATTCACTAAATTTAACTTAGATCATTTGTGTTACTATGGGTTTAGAAGCACTCATTGGAGTCTGGTGGGCTCCTCAGTGACTATACAACTGAAGATAATTATTGCTTCTACCAAAGAATTTACCAGTAGCCAATGGTTATTCACTATTTCATTAATTATTATGTCTACCAAGATATTATGAAGAAAATCACATGCATAAACCAGGCATGATGGCAAATCCCGGCACTTGAGGAGCAGAGGCAGGTGGATTTCTCAGTTTGAGGCCAACCTGGTCTACAGTGAGTTCCAGAACAGCCAGGGCTACATAGAGTAACCCTGTGTTGAAAAACAAAACAAAACAAAGATAAAATTACATGCATAGATATTCAATAGGCATGAAATATTGTATTCTTTCTAATGATAGACAACCCTTGATGGCGATTTTCATAGCATTTTCTGCATAATCCTCAAGCTTCTGAAGTCCTCTAAAGCAATGGTTGATTATTACTTGTAAGAACATTTCTCTTCTGCATTTATAATTTTGATATCCCAAAGTTTAGAGAGATAAGAAAAAATAGGACTCAAAATTCATATGTAAACTAATATGTTAACATATCTGTAAAGTTTTTGTTGCTTAAGATGCACTTATTAATATATTTTAGTTTTAGAGAAATGCAAGCAAGTACAGTTTTGATTAGATTAGTTAAAACTGAAACAGTGTCTTAAATATAAAGTCCTAAATTTATTCTGTCATAAGCCATGTTATTAATAGTTAAGTCTATGGTCAAAGCATCACGACAAGTTTCAGTGAATTTTCTGGAGGAATGACGGCTAGCACAGCCTAGAAAGAATGGAATTTTCCTACTCTGGATAGGTGGTGCCCAGCACCTCTGCTGGATATTTTGAGGTCAAGAACCTCTTGGTAGAGAGTGAGATAAAAAAGGCAACTTAAATCAGTAAGGGGTAGAGGCACAGTGAGGGTTGACTCGTCCTTGATATCATCTACAGGGAAACAGCCTCATTCAACATCTCAGGTACATGTATGATGCAATGTCTATATGCTTAATAATATCAGATGTACAGGCCTGGCACATGTAGATTGTCCCAAGCTATGTAATAGTCCACCTGTCAATAAGGATAAGGATCCACCCTCCATTCACACCCTGAAAGTGGCTCCCCTCTCTGCCTAAACTCAAAAAAGAAGTAAGGGCTCTTGGGTCATATGCTTGCTCAGCCTCTTTCCATTCTGTGGAATGTATTTTATCCATTTACTCTCTCTTTAAAATAAATTTATGCTTTCATTATTCCTAAACTATGCCTTGTCCAGTTTGTTGTTTGAGACACAAAGAACCTGGACAGCCTGTCATGGTACACCTCCTTCTGGTATCAGGCCCATAGAAATCAAACATCCCATCTTTAGATGATTGACCAACTACTACCCTACAAACATCATTTAGCCCTTCTTTGCTGTGTTTGATAGAAATGTGAATATGGTAATTCTGACCTTGCTGAGTACTGGTGAAAGTTACAGAGACTATGAACATGACTCCTAATAACATACTCTACAGCTGTCATTTATGGTTGTCTATGGCCACTCATCACAATTATTCATCATGGACTTAGTTATGATGATGATGATGATGATGATGAAGATGATGATGAAGATGATGATGCTAAGTTTTTAAAACATGAGAAATATTTCCTGGTCTCAAAGGCTCTAGGACAAGCTCTGAACATAAAAACTTGAGTTTCTGCAGTTTGTCCTCAGGTTCAGAAGCATGACAGTATTCTCTGTAGCAAATACTCTGGGCAATTTCAAAAATTACATTCTCAATGGCTTAGACATTAATCTTTTATAGATAATCATGATAAAGTGGACTAGTCCATCATAAAAAGAAGATAATGCTAAATAATTCTATGCAGTTATATTAACCAATATATAAAACATGAGATTCTTTATTAAAGCAAATGAGAAAAATATATTTAATTTGCCAAAAGTACATTTCCTCTCCTTTTTGACTTCACCATATATCAATGATCTGTAATGTGAAATAGCTGTTTTTCAACTTTATAATGGAAAAATGGGTGATATACAATATGAATGAACCACAGGACCTGTGTGTTGAGTGGCATGACCTATTAAGACCTGCAGAATACCATGAGGATATCTTTGTGAAGGGACTCTCTTTGTGAAGAAGATAGACTATCGAGAGAACGGAGAATACACCAATGGTGAAACAACTGTAGCGTCATGTAGGAAAAGTACAGAGCCCTGAAAAGGAGTGGGCACCCTTCCCTCAGATGGCCACCTTGCCACATTCTACTTCAGTTTAACATTATCCATGAACAAGGAAGCAGAACTACGGTGAGAACACACAGTACAGAAGGTGAACACACAGCTACGGAGAGGAAGAGGCTGAATCAAGCTGAGAAAAACACCTGGTCAGGTGGTTACTTTGTTTCCCAGCCCCAACATACCATCACAGAAGCAGCAATCATTTCATACCAAAGTAAAGACATCTTAATATTTGTTAAGCACAGTACTAAGTAATTCATTGCAGTTCCTCTAGTAAAAATTATGATTCTATCTTAATTTTATAGATGAGAAAAACCGAGAAACAGAAAATCAAGGGCTTGTATTCTTTCTCATAAACTTTCAAATTGTCACAAGTTCAAGGGGACTTATTTTCAGGCAATGGAACTGAAATTTGTAAAGAAATGACTTCACAATCACCACATTGATGATAGGTAGAAAACCCAAAACTTATATACATATCTATGAATCCAGAGTTGTAGATCACAGAATCGTGTGTGTGTGTGTGTGTGTGTGTGTGTGTGTGTGTGTGTGTGTGTTGTGTACTTGGAAAACCACAGTGCCTCCTACTGTAGAAGGAGCTCCAAAATGGTGAGAGGTATCTCCAGATCAATGGCCATGTGCAAAGCCTAGCATTCGATTTAACTTTAAAAACAAGCAAACGAAACATTTACATGTCTTTTATTCCAATTTGCCTATGGTACACATGGAAAAAATACTCCAGGAGAAGTATATCATTCAAAATTGCACTAAAATCAACATGTTTGGTAATTATTTGTTAAAACAAAGTATGGTGGTGAAGGTCTTGTGAAGAGGAGGTTTATAGCTGTGATGGCTGACATTTAAGAAAATCATGGATATGTCAAATACAGAGCCTAACAATATATTTCAAGGTCTTAGAAAACAAAAAATGAGTCAAACCCTAAAGCAACGAATCTGGGGAAAAAAGATTCAGTCACATTGCAAATAATGAAACAGAAACTATAAGAACCACATAAGAATTAATGAACCAACGAATTGTTTTGGATAAAAACAAGTGAGATTGACAAACCATTAGTCAAATTAAGCAAGAGATGAAACCCAAATTACTAAAATTAGAGAAAAAGGAAATTCTAGTGAAATACAAAGGATAGCTAGTATATTTTTTGAGAACTTCCATTCCCCAAATATGGCAAATCTATTTAAAAATGGGCAATTTCCAGATATAGTTGACCCACCAACACAACAGCAAGAGAATCAAACAAATTAAACAGATCCATAGCAAGCAATGAGAAAGAAGCAGCAATCACTTCAAACTAACAAAAGTACAGGACTAAATCAAGTTACTGCCAAGTTCTACCAACTCCTTAAAGACGAAATGACACCAATGCCCTTCAAACTGTCCCACAAACTAGGACTGGAAACAACACTAATGACATTATTGTATGAAGTTAATATCACACCAATGACAAAGTCAGAAGAGAAGATAACCAAAACCTCTTGACTAATTTCCGTAATAAATACAACATGAACATTTCTGGTAAGATATACCTGCAATCCAAATTTACAAATACATTAAATCATACACCATGACCAAGCTGGTTTCATCTCATTAGTTTGGATAACTAATCAGAGATAAGATTTTTATAACCCACACCTTACCATGTGTCTCTTCCCAGCCATGGAACTAAAGCTCTCAGAGTCAGAATATTTTTGACAATCTAAAGGCTACTTAACAGATTTTCTCCTAGACATGAGCACATATGTACAAAAGCTTTACATACATTATAAAGCCCAGAGCCTGAACATTGGGACATCTATTCTTCATTGACCCTATGATGACCCACACAGACCCAGCTACATGGTTGGACCATGGTAACTTGAAATGGTAACTTTTTGTGAAAACAAAGCAGTGATCTTAGACATGAAGAGGGAGTTTTAGCATGGGAGCACCTCAGAAGTATTGTACAATAGGTGGATAGGGTGGACCCGGGGTAGACATGCAAGTGAGAATTCGGAGAAGGGCAGAAGGAGGAAGTATTTACTGAGAGAAACATGGAAGCACCCCTTGCCATGGTCCAGACTGAGCAAGACAGCAGCAGACTGGGGCTTTCGGATATTGGCACAGAAAGGTGCTCAGAGAGCATCCATGCAGAACATCTCTTGGTCAAGCCTTCTCAAGATACAGAAATTCCTTCTGACTCTGAAGGGCATAATTTGCACTAGGTAATTAGGAGTCAAAAAGAAAAGTTTACCACTACAGTAGAAGGCTAATTAATCATCTGGAGAAGAACCATCTACCATTTTTGAACTCTATCTTATAAATGTCTGATATTGCAGTCACCACTCTATGAAGAGTCCATTGATTAGAAATAGATAATTCTAGCTCCCACTCCCAGGGATTGTGGTGGATTTGAAAATGAGGGTCAGTTTTCTCATTGTCATTATCCTCTTTAATAATGACAATAATCTTGGTTGCAAAAATCATCATCTCCCTCCCTAAGAATTCAGTGTAGCTGTTTGTTTTAAGATCAGTTGATAAATATTATTTTTTAAATGTTTTTCTGAATTGACTCTTGTGGGAAAAGGCTCCTTTCCCCTGTTTCAGCCACCCTGTATACTCAGATTTTTTTTTTTTTTGTCTTCATTAGTCAATTCCAAAAACAACTTTGAGCAGATGAAAGCAATTTGAGGATTTTCTTACTGGGAACAATTGGAGTATATATACATCATAGTAAATGCTGATTAAATTGATGTATAGCATGCATACAGGGGACCGCACAGCTGGTAAGCACAGAGTCTGACAGATTTACAAAGCTCGTCCCCTGTGTGCTCGCTCTCAAAATCTCGGTCCTATATCATATGAAGGTCACCACCAGCACCCAGAAGTCCCGGGTAGAAGCAGGATATGCTAGAGGTATTTCATAATTACAGAAGTATGGTTTGAGTTTTGTGACATTGGAGGGTTTTCCCATAGCACTTCTGTTACATACTCACAGTGTCGTATCTCTGTGGGGAGAATAGATGTTCGGTTTTCTAAAACATTTGCTTTTGAGTTGTTAACTGCTGTGGCCTCCCCACGTCCACGGTAACTGTCGATTTCTCTAGTTTTAGTTTTGTTAGTCTTTGCTGTATTAACTTTGAGACTATGTCCTCAGATGAACGCGACTTAAATACTACTGTGACTTCCCAGCAGACCTACCGTTTTATGAAGCTATCATTTTATCTCTAGTAATAATTGCTGCCTTAATACCTAACTATTGGGTATTAAGCCACTTTGGTGGTATATGTGATACCATTTTGTGTTCAATCTTCTTAGATTTTTTAAAAATAAAAGTTAAACATCATTCTTCTTTTAGTTGTCAACTGCATAAAGGCAATACTCGGTTTCTTAAAACTTCATCCAAAGTAGCTTTTTTTTTTTTTTTTTTCTGGTCACTTTCTGAATTGTATTAGACTCTTAATATGCTTTATTTCCCACAATGTCCTTCCCCCCATTTTATGTCATTGTTTCAAAGATATGAAAGTATTTTAATTTTGTGTGTATTTTAATCTCAAATCCCTGGGACACGCTGGTTAGCTAGATTAGCTGATTTTTTTGAGCTCTGGATTCAAGTGAGAGTCCCAGCTTCACTATATAAAGTATAAAGTGATCCAGGATGACACTCAATGTCAATGTGTGATTTCCAAACACATAAGCAGGGAAAACACATGAGAACATGAATATACACCTTCATACATATATCCTACACACACATACAAAGAGTTTGTTCAGTTTGGTATCTAAAAATGTCTTTACTTTGCCATTATAATTAGTATTTTCATTTGATATAAAGTATCAGGATTTTAGGTGGCACATGCCTTTAATCCCAGCACTTGGGAGGCAGAGCCAGGCAGATCTCTGTGAGTTTGAGGCCATCCTGGTCTACAAAGCAAGTTCCAGGAAAGGTGCAAAACTTCCAGTGAAACCCTGTCTTGAAAAACCAAAAAAAAAAAAAAAAAATCAAAATCAGGATGTCTGTGATTCTAAAATTATAGCAGTTATAATTATCTACACAAGACCTACACAAAATCAAGCCAGTTAATGTTCCATCATAGGTTAGGGAGAGGATCACTAGGCCCAACCCTAGTGAAGGAGTTATTGGCAGTTGATGGCTACTGGGAGTGGAAGAGTTCATTTTCTTCAGAAATGTGGCCCTGGTAGGATGCGCACGTCCCAGTTATTGGCCCTTCAATCATTCCCACATGGGATATTAAAGAAAAGAAAAAGAAAAAGAAAAAGAGGGCATGAAGTTGTGGGGATGTGAGAAGGTCTGGGAGAAGATGAAGGTAAAAATAGGGACTGGATATGATCAAAATTCATTGTTTCATTGAATTCTCAAGGAATAAACAGAATAAAATTTAAAATGTCATTCCATTTATTCTCCCTTCTATAATTTCCATTTTTTAAAAATTTCCTTTGAGATCCCTGACTCTTTTTTGCTCTACTGAATTTGCATTTTTTTTATTTGATCTTTGTTCAGTTAGGCTCTGATATCACTAGGTGGGGGTCTTCTTTGTCCTTAATCTGATTGGGGCTTATGCATTTCTTGGGTCTGTGGGTTGTAAACTTCTTAGTTTTAGAAGGTTCTTGGCCTTTGTCTCACTCACTATCTACAGCCTGCATAGCACTTCTGCCTGGGCTCATGGCTGCTTAGGGCTTTGCAAGCTTACTGTTCTATCATCCTTTTTCAGCTAGTATGAAATTCTTTTATGCATGCTATTTTCAGCAAAGGGATCATCCTGATAAGAGCCCATCTCCCACTGGCAGAACAGCCCTTCAGAACTGACAATTCTAACATCCTCCATCAGGGACTGAAAACATGTTTATATTTTTACTTAGATGTAATTGTACATGTGAAATTTAATTCATGTAAGAAGTAATAATCTCAGGGCTGATGATGTAGCTCAGGGCTCAGTGATGAGTGCCTACAAAGCATATTCCAAGGCCCTGGGTTTAACCAGCAGATCTGCCAAAGTATATAGCACATCTATTCAATAAAATTTACAACTCTTTATGTCCTATTGTCCAGGTTACTTAAGAAAGAGCATTAGGCCAATGTGAGCTTTACTGCAAAATCATGAGTGCTAAAGGAGCTACCAGATCATAAACTGCGATCAAAGAAAACAAAGAAACAAGAAGACAAAGAGGCAGAGGAAGGAGCCTGGGTCACTGAGAAGCGTGTGGGAGCATCAAAACATATACAGCCAGCTCCTCACCCACAGAGGACTTTCAGATTTCCTGCTGAAACAGATGACTTCCTGTCTCCAACTTTCTTAAAATGACAATAATCATGAACAATTATCTAGAGGCTGGGAGTGATTGGAAACTATAAATATGCAAAGTGCTTAGAATAGCATCTAGTTCCTAGCAATTGCTTAATAAGTCAGAGCTATGGTAATAATGATGATGACTGTGGTAGAGACACTGATGATCATAATGATGATCATGAAAGAAAATAATTTTCATTATTATCAGGAGGAAGACAGGGGGTGTCAGAGTGCATGGCTTAGCATGTCACAGGGCTCACTAGCTCTCATTTCACTCTCTGCCCTGTATCTCTGTCTCTGTACCCCACTCTCTCTCCTCTCTCTCTCTCTCTCTCTCTCTCCTTGTCTCTCTCTCTCTCTCTCTCTCTCTCTCTCTCTCTCTGTGTGTGTGTGTGTGTGTGTGTGTGTGTGTGTATGTGTAAAGGAAAATTTTATATCCATCACTCTTCTAAAATTTCTTTCTTTATTTTTATGTGTATGGGTGTTGTGCCTACTTGTCTTTACACAGGTGCATGCAGTGCTCTCAGAAGCCAGGAGAAGGTAGAGGATCCCCTGATACTCGAGTTACAGGTTTTGATCTGCCAGGTGTGTGCTAGAAATCTGATCCAGGTCCTCTGCAGGACTAGCCTGAGGTTTTAAACACTGAGACATCTTTCCATCCCCAATATCCATTGCTTTTAAAGTGCTTTTTACAGTTTAAAATGATTAAGCTCCTGAGCCTCCTCTGATTACACTGGATAAGTTCTATATCAAGGAGTCAGAACTCCAGACAGGTGTGTGTGTGTGTGTGTGTGTGTGTGTGTGTGTGTGTGTGTGTGTGTATGTGTAAAGGAAAATTTTATATCCATCACTCTTCTAAAATTTCTTTCTTTATTTTTATGTGTATGGGTGTTGTGCCTACTTGTCTTTACACAGGTGCATGCAGTGCTCTCAGAAGCCAGGAGAAGGTAGAGGATCCCCTGATACTCGAGTTACAGGTTTTGATCTGCCAGGTGTGTGCTAGAAATCTGATCCAGGTCCTCTGCAGGACTAGCCTGAGGTTTTAAACACTGAGACATCTTTCCATCCCCAATATCCATTGCTTTTAAAGTGCTTTTTACAGTTTAAAATGATTAAGCTCCTGAGCCTCCTCTGATTACACTGGATAAGTTCTATATCAAGGAGTCAGAACTCCAGACAGGTGTGTGTGTGTGTGTGTGTGTGTGTGTGTGTGTGTGTGTGTGTGTGATTAGACATAGCTATAGTTTTGACCCATTGTCCCTCATAACAAACAGTATCAGAGGGAGAGTAAAACTAAGTTACTCATTGTCATAGCTTGAAGAAGGGCTTCGTGTTAGTGCTTATGGCTGGGAATGTTGGGATGATTAATAAACGGTGTCTCCAAAGAGAAACAACACACTTCAGGACGGACATATTTCTCATTGTGGCTCGTGTTAGAAAATATTGATAATAGAAAACAATTTTCCCGAGGCTCATTCACTGGAATTAAACTTTTCTCTTTTGCTTCAAATACACTTCATTTTTAAGAGTATAATTTAAAAAAGAAATCTAGCAAGAACTTAAACCAAATGGATAAGGCACCTTGGTGGGAATAGCTTTAATCAGAACACTACTGATTCTGTTCATGTACACTTTTCCTTGTTTATTTTGAAATGGTTTTGATTGTAGAGAAGTGAAACACACATAAACTACTAACTAGCCTTTGCAGCATTCAATACATAACTGTTTCAAAACAATGGGTTCAACGGGTGCTTTCAAGCTGTGGATAAAGAGGCAGGTGATGTTAACAGGAAAGAGGTAGACTCCACATGGAGAGAGCTGAGAATAAGAAAAGGCAGAGCAAACCACAAACCTGCCTAGAGTATACTTTATTTATGCTGTTTCATGCGGAAAGAAAATATATGGCTGCATAAGTAGATATGTATGTATTGTAACTTAAATAGTTTTTTTTTTTTTTTAACTGAGGGAACAATAGCCATTTTTTTTCTGTTTGTTTTTTTTTTATAGAGCTGACTGAAGTTATGAATTTGGAAGATATGGGCTCCAATATAAGTTCACCCTCTTCATGAGTGAACTTGTCCCAGTGAAAGCTGAGGAATGTCTTTGAAATACAAAGTGGTTTTTGGCTGGGAAGATCAGAGAGATGGGGGTTAGAAAGGCAAATGCAGGTAAGGATTCTGCTTCATCATGAGGTATTCCAACACACACTTAAGTTAAAATGACCTTGGTCTTTGAATCCCCTATAAACCCTGCTGTTTCTCCAGACATGGAGACTCTTATTCTGTTTCATACCAATCCTGTCACTTTCTGCTCTATGGCATCTACCATTATTCCCTTTCGCTAGCTGGATTATCTCAATTATGTTACGCTTTGAAGCACTTTTGATCAACAAATCCAAACGCACTCTGACAGCTTTTTAGTGATATTCTTAATTTAAAGACACTGCCTGACCTTGCCAATAATACTGCTGAGACTGACACAGAGCTCCATCATAGACATAGGGTTCAGAGTTTAAAATCCCAACCTAGATAGGACTGGAGCTCAGAGGTAGAGTGCTTACCTAGTAAATGGGAGGGCCTGAGTTTGATTTCACATAACCATTGTCCATGCTGCTCAACATACCAGTGCTATAGCTGTTTATTTTTGTGAAATACCAGAGATCTAACCCTCTCACATTATTGCTTTGGGAGATCAGCAAGGAACAGTACTCATAGGGGCCATAGTAAATATCAATCACTATGAACCTAAGTCTTCAAAGGCAAGTAAACTGGACCCCAATCACAAATATTCTAAGAAACTTGTAAATTTGCAGCCATTCCAAATCTAAGTATAAAAAGCCATTTGGCTAAACTAAAAAGCAGATCTATTCTATAATTCATGAGATCAAAAATAATGTGTATGTATCTCATACTACATATTTATACTCTTAGAGAAAAAGACTTCTTGGTAAGTCTAGAGATTTTATGTCAAGTGAGGGTGCCTGCTCATTTGTGTGGAGTGCATTCAGTTTTGTTGGAGTTCAGAGGGAGGGCTTGCTCTTTATACCCTGAAGTTGAGTGTCTCAGGCCTGATACACGAGCTCTGGGTTGAAGAAGCTTTTGTCGACTGAGCAGTAAATCCTGGTTGCCCCCAGTGATCACAGGGACAGGGTTTGGGTAATAATTTTGATGTCATTATCCTCCTTCAAAAATGCATGGATGATTCTGGCCTTTAAAAACAGATTTAAGAGGCTGCATTCATCCTGACATTACCAACCTTTTAAAGATCATGCAGTGGGGCCTGCTGACCTTTCTGTCTTAACGATGTGTTGCAAAACAGTTGGATAACATTAATGGAATGAAATGAGATAAAGAGCAGACACAGGAGCAGCCCTTGGAGAAACGTGGCAAGAGCATAAAAGGGTCATCAGTTGATAACGGAACCCTGCTTTACTCCTGTGGGAACTGAGGAACTGCAGGTAAACAGAAGCAGAGCAAGTACAGTAGATTCAGTCCCATGACTGTGACCCAAATATGTGCGTGCACATCAAGGCATGGGTCAAGATGGAGAAAAGCATATTTTATTTCTGAGTAATAATGACTCTAACTCTTTGGCCTGTAAGCTCTTTAGTACATTTACCTAACTGTATCCAATAATGTAATTTCTATATTTTATAAAACATATGTATTCATTACTATGCATTGCCATATACTGAGAATGGTACTAGAGTCTGTTATAAATCATATGAATGATTCATAGTGAACTTATTTGTACTCTGCTGAAGTTTCCTCCACTATATAACATTTGAAATGTTTCCCATGTCTTAAAGATTGAAAACAAAAAAATCATTGTAAATGCCTCAGACAATTCCCTGGTCCTATCATGTGCCCACTCAACAGTAGTATCTGTCCCTCACCCTTGTCATTGTCCCAACCTTTCCTTTTGGACTAACTTGTGAAATTCATAAGTCAAATGGTATCATTTGAATATATCAATAGAAAAAAGAAAAACAATGAAAATAGAGGATGCCTGGATCCTTTGCAGTCTTTAGGATATAGTAACCCAGATCACATTTTCAACATAACAGAGATACCAGGATTGAAGCTGGAATAAGTGGAAAAATACAGGAGTTGCCACATGTACAGTAACACACACACTCTTTCACAGAAATAAAAAGGGTTAAGTTAAAAACATTGAATGTTCTGCCTTCTAAAACCCATGATGGGTCCTATCAATACATAAACTGCATCCACAGTTCTATGCCAACCCACGACCACTGCAGCTCAGTGTATGCTTTAAAATGCAGACATGGTTAAAAATATCACAGTGTATGTGATTTTTCTATTAAGCCTAATACAGTGAAAAGAACCACAATACTTATCAAGAAAGGTGAGTTCATATTTCCATGGCAACCAAAGACTATCACTATCACTTTATTATTATTTTCATTCTACAAGGTACCTTTCTTGAAGAGCAATTCCTTTCATGCATGGGTATACTTGATAGCCCCCTGAACACTTCTAATCCACAAGGCTTTGCACCATAGTCTCATGCTGGAAACACAATGACTTATTGTAATTATCTCATGAAATTCAACTCTCAACTAAAACTTGAAGTGAAAATAGTAATCAGCTTCCTTCTTTTACTTCAGTCATGGTTTTGTGGCGCCTTCCTCTCAGTAGCGTGCTCATACAGAAATGAATAGGCTGTTGTAGAGAAAGGGTTTTTTTCATCTTCCTCTGGCATGGAAGATGTGAGTCTGAGTCAATTCAGGTCCCATGAAGAGGATAAAATGTAAGGGATTGAAAATGTTCCTGCTGACGAAAAACAGTGGCTGGCTTGAAATTAGTGATAACTTAGCAATGATGGAAAGTCAAACACTTGGGATGAAGAGGTCAGAAGTCTAGGAGTGACAGATTTGCATGGGGGAAAATGGGTGAAGATGAGTTGTCAATAAGTTAAAAAAAAAAGTTACTGTAGAATTGACATCAGGGTCAGCATTAATTCATTATCCAAACAGGGTTAGAAGGAGAAGCATAAATTACTAGGAAGAACGACTTACATAAACTATATCCCAGTTGTGATCAAAATGCCTTGAGGGAGTATCAAAATGCATCTGTGTGCAAGGTGAGCTACTAGGAAACTCAGAGGCATTCGGTGGATTGGTCACAAAGGGAAAAAAAAAACCTTCATATGTTCTTAAGTGGAGAAATAAGAGAATATTCTGTGTATAATGGAACAGCAAGTAAAAAGATACAAAGTGGTGAACATATACAGTGAAGTTTATATGCTATTTAGTCCCCAAACAGACAGAGATGTTAGTCTTAGAAAATAGCACAGCTTGATAATAGCAAGCACTGATAAGGATATGAATTAGATCCCACAGACAGACGTGTACAACCAAAGTGAAGCACAATGCACAGCTATCTATGAAAACTAAAGAAGCATGTACCCTGATGTAAGCTATCATTCATTACCCATGAAGACATGCAGAAGAATGCTCAGTACATGCTGTTTATCATGGTGAAAAAATTAGAAATAATGTAAGTACTCATGAACAGCTGAGTAGAATGGTAACTTGTAGAAAATCCATTTAGTGGGCTAGGATTCTCTGGTCCTAGCTACTCAAACCCAATGTATAAATCAAAGGGAATAAATCTCACATCCTAAGTAGCAGAAAAAATAAAATAAGTTGCAGATTGATATGAATTACAGGTACAATACTAACGGCATGGATATAGAACCATAATTTTTTTTTTTTTTTGTGTGTGTGTGTGTACTGTAACATATGTGGTAAAAAGCTTACACAAGGTATTTAAGTAATGTTGCAATGAATGTAATGAGTAAGATTTTTTTTATAGATCATACAAATACAACAGATACTATTTAGCTTTGAAAAAAGACAGCTGCTATTTTTTTTTCATAACACTGACGAAATTGGCAGATCCTATACTATGAAATAACAGAAACAGGAAGACAAATACTGCATTATCTGATAGTACTATGTGAAATTCAAACACTGTGTCTTCTCATAGCATGGAATACCAAACAGCACAATCCAGCCAGGCATTGTGGCACATGCCATAGTTTTGGCTCTTGAGAAACCAACACAGGAACACTGCTTGACTCCAACAGTTCAGAGCCATTCTAGACAATGTATGACACTTTATCTCAAAAAGAAAACTGCAGTAATTTTTTTAAAAGAAAAAAGTAACCAAATCTTAAGAATCACTGGGCGAAATGATGCTTGATGAGGGCTTGTGTGGAGATAAAAGGGATGCCGTTTATTGAAGATAAACATTTGACTTTTTGCAAGGTGAGAAGCTCATAGAGATCTACTGCATAGCGTAGCAACTACAGGTTATAGCATTAAGTAGTCATTCAGAAGATAGATCTGCTAGTGTGCTCTTATTCTAATACAAAATCCATAACAATAATAAACAAAGAAGGGAGAAACTTTGGATGTGGTGGCTAAGCAACATCATAGATTATGGTGGTGGTTGCATTGATGTGTATCTCATCTCAATACATATTTTAAAAATTGTATTCATGTTATTCCTGAATATGTAAACATGTATATAGGTTCTCTTGGAGGTCAGAAGAGGGTTTTAGCTCCCTTGCAGCTGGAGTTACAGGTTACATGGGTACTGGGAACTGAATTCTGGTCCTCTGTTAAAGAAACAAAAGCCCTCAACCATTGACCAGTCTCTCCATCCCAAATACTGATCTTTGGTGGGCATTTTGGGCTGAGATAGAAACCTAGTGCAATGCAAACTACCAGAAGTCTATGATAGTGACCCTAGTGAAAACTCCCAGTAATGGGGGATGCAGAGCCTGAACAGGCCATCCTTTGTAACCAGACAAGACTTCCAGGGGAGTGATTGTGACACCAACCCAGCCATTAAACCTTTGATCTATAATTTGTTCTGCATGCAAGATTTTCTGAGGTCAAGGTGGCATAGAAAGTGTGGGAGTGTCCAACCAATGACTGGTTCAACTTGAGACCCACACAAGAGGGAGCCCATATCTGACACTGCCTGAAGGGCTGAGAACCAGAGTCTGGATAGCCCAGAAACCTGGGAAAGGACCAAACATGACCAGCAGGGGTGTGTGGGGGAGCGAGTCATGAAATGATTCCTAATGATACACTGCCATTCTCTAGACCAGGGTCTAGGATAACTCTCATCAGAAAGGCTTCAAACAGTAACTGAGGGGAGCAGGTGCAGAGACCCACAGACAAGCATTAAGTTGGGCTCAGGGAATCCTTCAAAATAGGAGGAGGAAGGATTGTAGGAGCCAGAAGGGTCAAGGATACCACAAGAAAATTTCCCACAGAATCAAATAACCGAAACTCATAGGGACCCACAAAGACTGAAGTAACAATCAGGGAGTCTGCATGGGTCTGACCTAGGTCCTCTGCATATATGTTATGGTTATATGTTCTTATGGGACTCCCAACAGTGGGAGTGGAGGTATCTCTGACTCTTTTACCTGCTTCTGGGACCCCTTTCCTCTTAATGAGTTGCCTCATCAAGTCTTAATATGAGCAGAGGGGTACCTATTCTTTTTTTGGCACCTATTCTTGTAACTTGTTATACCATGTTTGATTGATACCCCTGGGAGGTCTGCTCTTTTCTGAAGGGTCATGGAGGGAGGAGGAGTGCATTTGGGAGAAAGAGAAAGTAGGGGGAGTGACTGGGAGGAGAGGAGGGTAGGTAAATTGCAGGATGTAACATATGAGAGAGGAGTAAATAAAAAAAAAATCATAGGTATTCTGGATAGACAATTTCCCATAGTGGTTCATTCTAGGTAGAAAAGGGAGAGTATTGAGGAATACAGAGATACTTTTAACTTCAGATAACTGAGGTTTTGAGAGTGGAACTAATGTGAATTACAGGGTAAAAACAGATTGTGAGGAATCCATGTCTACCTGATTGAACCCTCACATGGGGACCTTAACATCAGAAGGGACTGCACATATTCATCATTTAGTGGGAAGTTAACAAAAATTTCTCTATAAAACCAGGACCTGAGTAAGATCTAGTCAGTGGGACCCCAGGGCAGTCTGTCAGCTCACTCACTCTTCAGGGTTTCTCAAATGTTGCCTTGCTTTAGACCATTACCCAAAGCCCTTTTTCTGAGTCCTTCCCCAGGAGCTCCTGAATCAGGAGCTCTGGATTTGCATTTCCAACAAGTCCCCAGGTGCTGACTCTTCTAGGCAGGAACTGAGTTTGGAGAAACCTTTGATGTAATCCAATTTTCTTATTTTATGCTTCAAGAGAATGAAGACAGAGATATTTCAGTTTTGTAATGTGAGGTCACGTAGCAGGTGAGAGAATTGGAGTTTCGTTCAAAATCCTATTTATTCTAAAACTGCATATGAAGTTTCAATTGTATCCTGTCTTCAGTGCTAGGCTCTGGGTATGAAAAGATGAATGTGACATGGTCTTTGCTTTCCAGGCAATTGCAACCCAGTGGATGAAATAGATAATATAGTATAGGAGACTCCTGAGGGGATAGGAAACTATGTGGCCACTGAAAAGTATCTGACTTCTTGCCTGAGGTGATCTAAGGTGTCTTGAAGATGGACCCATCATCATTAAGGAAACAAACAAGTGGGAGGGGAAAATTCTAGGTAAGGGGAACAGTTTGTGAGAAGCACCAGCAAAGCAATATAGATAGCATCATGATGAACTGGTGGGGATCCTGGCTCTGTCACTTGCTGGAAGCCCGAGCAATCATTTCACCTCCAAACCTCATTGTCCTCATCCAAAAAGAAGGGCATCAAAGAACATGTGACTAATATATGGATTGTATGAAATAATGAAGGTAAAGAGAGATTTGGTATAGAGCCAGAAACACAATTTGCCCCTAATACATATTGACCATTGTTTAGTGTTATAGTGTTATCATAGTAAAGTTGCTCATCAGAGCGTGATACACTCAGTCATTAATGAACCTGAGTGTGAGGTACAGGTGTCTGAATTAGATGGCAAGGACAGACTTTAAAGGATGCTGTCTGTGATACCCTTCCCCTTTCCTCTTCTCTCTTCTCTCTTCCCCTTCCCTCCTCATTTTCCTTTCTCTTATTTTCTTTCTTTTCCTTTTTCCTTCATTCGTCCCCTCAATCTTCTCTCTCTCTGTCTCTGTCTCTCTGTGTCTCTCTGTGTCTCTCTGTGTCTCTCTCTCTGTCTCTCTGTCTCTCTCTCTCTCTGTCTCTGTCCATTCCTTCTTTTCTTCCTTTATACCTTTCTTTCTCTGTTTTGTGTGACAGGGTCACTATGTAGCCAAAAGAAAACGGCCTTGAACTTCTGACCTTTCTGATTCTATATCTGAAGTGCTGAGATTATCAAAACGCTTCACTTATGGGGTGCTGAAGCTTGAACTCAGGCCTGTTTCCTTCATGCTTGGCAAGCACAAACAACTGAGCCACATCCACTGAGCAGCCCCAATGGTACCTTTCAATGCAAATACAATAAATATTATGAAAGAATTTAGGCAGATGAATGCCACTCCAAAGTCTGTATTATAATGAAGGAAGATAGAAAAGCCAATGAAGGGGAGGGCAGGCATCAAAGAAAAAAATGATGAGGTCAATTTTGGAAATAGTTGATGTATCTGTAAAGAAAAATTGTGCCTATGCAAATTGTGAATCCTCTATTTGAAAATTGAATCTAAGGGAGCAAAGTATATTACCCAGTGACCTTGAATAGAGATAACAGATCACTGATGTTTAGGGAAGGGAGGAGACATGAGAAAGTGTCCCAGTAGCTGAAAGAGAACTGCAATTAGCAGATGTGGTCAACAATATGGAATACTCCAGAGATCAAACATGTTTGCAATTAAGAAATTCAACGACACGCTACTTTTTCCTTGGCACCATGCATCCATATATTCTACACTGAAATTGAGATTTACATATAAGGATGTAAAAGGAAATAGGAGTCAGGTCAAGGAGTAATTAACCCCCTATCCCCACCCCTTATTCAAATACAAAGCTCTCTTGAAAGCCTTGACAGTCGTAGAGCTTTGCATGTTTTATCCTAACCTCCCTCCAGGGCCTGAGTGATATCACTGGTGCTCTGTAGTCTGCCCTGAGCATTCTTCAGTGACAACTGCAGCAACCATATGCACAGTCAGTGTTTCCAACACATAAGGGTTTTTTATTGTTTCTGGTCATTCTCTCTCTTTGCTTTGGAATAGTTATGTCTCCCTTAAAGTGATGATATATTAACAGGAACATTCCACTTATACTGTACAGTGTGATTCCTTCGTCATGCCAGACCCTCTCACCTTGCATGCCCTCCACTATTCTCTACCTAGGACTCCTCACTTCTCACAGCTCTCTTCACAATTTATGCTCATTTGCTTAATTATCTCTTCAATCCCTAAAGGAGCACATGGGTCTAGTAGGTTCAGGTTCTATCAGTGTTATTGTATCCAAGTGCCTGGCACATAAAAGTCTAATAGAGTTACTGGAAGAAGGGGGGGGGGTACGAGGCAAATGACATTCTCAAATCATTTAAGCAAAGTATAAGAATGCTCATGATGAAGTAATGCATACAGACTCAAGAGTCCCATGAGACAGACAGAACTGAAATGTGAGGTGAGCAGGAAGTCAGGGCAGTCACAGGACCCTCATAAGCACACTTGGCATTGGTAATGTTATTATTACTGAGCTGCTGAAGCATGTTGCTTCTCTTTCATGAATGAGGGCACAGAAGCTTTGGGAGGCGACTCATGTGTTGCGCAGCTCAGACAGCATGTCTGAGTCAGTATAGAAATGAACTGGATTTCTATAGTCCCCAGTTACTCCCTGAAACCACGTGTCTTCCATGTACAAAGTGAAAACATTAGGCCAAAGAGGATTTTGGAATGAGAATGAGAGCAGAGAGTCAGCATCCTCTCATTGATTTAGGAACAAGGGCCACCACCTCGCTGGAGCAAAAGAAGCAAACATACATCGGTTAAGAGGGAGGGTCAGAATTCAGCATTGGGTAGCTAGAATGGTGTACTATGCCCCTGCTCTAGGTTTAATAACCCAGGTGTTGACCATGACAGATCATCTTGTACAAGTCACTCCCACACTTTGAGCCTTCAGGAAAGCTCATTGATAAAAGAGAAAAAACAAAACAAAACAGATACATCTTATCTCTCCATGGAATTGTGATGAGAAATAAAACATCATCAATTTTAAGTATTTTGCCAAACAAAACCAATTATATATTCCCTCAGAGGTATTAATCTCAGGCCCTTGAAATTATTCCTTTCTATACTCTGAATTTTTTCCCCCACAAAACTGTTATCATTTTCTTTCTGCCTTAATTATAGTAATGTGATTGCAATTAAGTCCATGGTATTCTTTCAAGCTATGGGGAGAATTAGTTTAAAAGAGTTAGTCTCCTTCATGAAAACATAGTGGAGGGAGAGCAAGATGATTCATTGGGTGGGGACTTGCCACCAAACCTGATGATGTGAGTTCAATGCCTGAGACTCTCGCACTGTGGAAGGAGAAAACTGACTGTCTTCTGACTTCCACACCAGAGGTATAGCATGCATCACACCCCTGCTCCCAAATAAACGACAAACAAATAAGTAAATAACAAATGGAAATATCAAATAGTGTAGTAATGGAGGGTTTTGGGTTTATTTTTTTTGACAAAAGGACCAAAAAGCTTGTTTTACCATAGATCCACTCTGTGATCATATAAAATAATATTATTCCTTTTCTTAGTCTCAGATTTTTTAGATTAAAATATAAAAGAATGAAACTAAATGATTTTTACACCTTTTGTAATTAATGCATTTCATAACTATTTACTATCTAGAAGTTGTCATGAGGAAGGAAATATACCTTAAGTCTTTTGTTTTGTTTTATTTGCTTTTTAGGAATCTGGATATGTCTTTATTTTCTTGTTGCAGGGTTGATTCTTGGAAAGAAAATAGTATTAGATCATGTCCTCTATGTATAAGTTTTCCAGTCATAGCAATGAAATCCAGAATGAGTAACTCTCCTCGGTGTCTTAGACAGACTCTGCTCTCCCTCTGTTGACAGGGATTATTTTTAAAAGCACTTCCTTTCTCCATAGCACTTTCTTTCTTTTTCTTTTTTTTTTATCAGCTGGAAGCTGATAGGGAATTTCAGGTGACTATCTTAACAACAGGCATTTGCTTTCATTTTTGAGAATGAAACATATTGATTTGTTAAAAACAGTGATCTGAATCCTTCCCCCAAACCTAGACAGCTGGATGAGCCAATGATTGTGTCTGCTACTCCTGTATCAGTGAGGTGGGAAACAAATGTTTTTAAAATTACCTAGAAATTAAATCTCTCCACATTTGAAAAAAAAAGTTAATACAACCATGAGCTAATTAATAGAAGAAGCCTAGTTTTCTGTCGTGGGAAATAATTGACTCATTCAGTTTGTATTTAAATTAGAGTATTCATCTCTGGCAATGGCATGCTAAGTGTAAAAGCCACACATTAGTTTATCGGAAGAATAATGGCTAGCTTGGTGAGAGGGTCTGAAAGCCATGTGCTCTGTGGGGATTTTAATCCAGATAAAAATGACTTATGTGAGGTCCTGATAATGGTCATCATTTATTTAGTGAAATAAATTCTCTATTTTTAGGATGATAGTGTTTGTGCGTGAGTGCTTGCGTGTGTACGTGCGTGCGTGCGTGCGTGCGTGTGTGTGTGTGTGTAGGAAGGAGATGTACTTGGTTCAGGGAAAACTGCAAACTTTGAAGACCTCTTGTATTAGAAGCAGTGCTGATTGGATCCAATGAGTGAGAAGAAAGGGTGGGTGGCCATCGTTCAGAGATGATATGGCTGGGCGATTAGTAAGGTTCTTAATTGTATTAAGATTCAAGTATTTAAAATTGTTGGAATTATTCTTGGAATTATTAATACATTAAAACCACTGCCTCCACTGGAGTAAATATCACTTTCAGTTCTTGTGCCAAACCCAACCAAGTCCTGCTCTATTGGCTGATACTTGCTCTAGACATGTTTGTTTTACATTATTGAGAACTTTTCCTTTATAGGTTCTTGGACCCTGGTTTCTTTCATATAACAGAGATAGGCTTTCTGTGTTCTATTGAAAGCTTTGCATTCTACATCTCACATGCAGGGGATGAGTGAAGAATCATTCACCAACACAGAATTATTGGGTCAAGATTGCTCTTCTGCCTTAAGCTGTTAGACAGGACAGTTGTAGAAAACAATGCTTCCAGACATTCAACAGCAGCTGTACAGGACAATGAGCTCTGAAAGAAAGCTAACAAACAGACCCAGTGAGTGACACTGAACACGGCCTGAGCAATGTTTCCAGGCCAGGCACATAACGGGGGAGGTAAACTAGAAACTATTTCAAAGCCAGGAGAAAAATGGTGGAAAGTGATGTTTGTAATTCCTGAGGTTCACCAATGGTTGGGGATAGTTTGTATGCCCAACAGGCTAATTAGAAATGACAAGTGTGCAAAACACAGAGCATCAAGTAGAATCCTTGGAGGAAAATGGGCTCAAGAGCAAAGCTACATTAGCCTCAAGATTGAGACTTCTCTTGATCTGTGTTAATGAAGAAAGACTTCAAGCCATAAAGCCAAATATTAAAAAAGTATCCTTCATAATATCTGATAATAGTTAAATACTTAAAAGTGACAAGACATACAAAAACCTTAAGTCCAGGGTGTGTGGGGGGGAAATCAATCCATGGAAACACAGAAATAGATGGGATGAGCAGACTCCAAAACAGGTATGGTAACTATTTCCTACACGTTCAAAGAAGGAGAGGAAATACAAGCAAGATGTTAAGAAAAATGGATGCAATCTTCCACAGCTTTTATTTTTAATTTTTTTTGTATTATTATTAAGAAATTTTTTATTCATTTACATACCAATCACAGATCCCTCTCTTCCCTCCTCCTGCTCCTGTGCTGACTCCCCATGGGAGGCCTTACCTTCTTGTCCGAGGGAATGGGGGGTAGGCAGGGGGACCGGGAGGCTGGAAGGGCAGAAGGAGGGAAGACGGGGATCTCTGACAGCTTTTGAAAGGTACAGTTGACAAAAGTTTGTATATGTTAAAGGCCACACTGATTTGATATGCATATATAAGAGGTTATGAAATAACTGCCACAGTTCAGCTAAGTAACACATCCATTATCTCAATGCTTACAATGTACTCTTAGTGAATTTCCAGTATGTAAGACAGTGCGAACTACAATCACTGTGCTGCATATTAAATATGCAGAACTTATTTACTTTATAGCTGAACATTTACATGCTTTGACCAGCATGTCTCCATTTCCCCTGTTCCCTCTACAATCACCATTTACGCTCTGCTTCTATGAGTTTGGCTTTTTTAGATTTTACATAAAAGTGAATATAATAGCATTTGTCTTTCTGTTCCTGGTTTATTCTCTTAGCAAAATGCCTTTCTATTTCATTCATCACAAATGGCATCATTTTGTTGTTTATTACTAAAAGTATCTCATTGTATGTGTACATATTATACATACATTTGTACATTACACACATACATATATACAAACATTTTCATCATTTCTCCTTGGCATTTTCTATATCTCTTGGAATTTATTCAGAGAAATGGAAATGTAAAAAGTTTATGAAAAGATATAGATATGGAAAATGTCTGATATGGAAAAATTGCCACAGGGATGGCCATGTGGCATAGACTAGTAATCTCAGGATTTGGGAGACTGAGGAAGGAGAATAAAAAATTGAGGTAAGGTTAGGCTAAGTAGAAAGACCCCATCTCAATTAAATGACTTCAGAAGAAAAAAAACTAGGAACTTAAAGAAATTGCAAGGGGAACCATTAAAATTTAACCATACAGGGGGTAAAAAGAAAAAAAAAAAGGAGATTGAAAAGGGAAAAGAACTTTGAGAGCATAGGACACATTAGAAAGTTGTCTAAGACACATGTCACAAGAAAACCTAGGGAGCTAATGCAGAGGAGCAGGTATAGTGGAAAAACAAGTCTAGAAGATTTATAGAATATTTTGTCCAAAATGTTTTTCAAGTTTTACAAAAATAGACATACCCAAGAAGTTATGAAAACTCTCAGCATTTTAATGCAACTGAAACCATGAGGGTTCATCACCACCAAACTAATGAAAAACAGATTAGGAAGAATATCTTACAAGTGGCCGGAGGGAGAAAGAAGGACATATGAAGACTACAAAGAATGAAAGACGATTTTCTTAAGACTGCAAAAGCCAGCACTACAGAGACGGTGACATTGCCATACCCAGTCTATCGCTATTCACAGCTACATTATAGAATCAGCTCTAAGTGCTTCCCAGTGGCTGAATGGGTTTAAGGAAATGTGGTGTACGTACACAGTGGAGTTTTATTCAGTCATAAAGAAGAATGAGATCATGTTATTTGTAAGAAATAAAAGTAGCTAGAAATCACTAGGCTGAGGAAATAAGTCAGTTCCAAAAAAATAAAAATAAATATTGTTCGTTTGCTCTCAAATACAGAAGAGAAGTACATGAAAGTAAAACAGGGAACTATGAGAAATGTCAGCTGAATATGATTAAAACACATTGTATCCATGGATGGCAACATTATAACAAAACTCCTTACTTTGTCCAGTTAGCATATACTAATAAAATAGAATGAGTAGGTTTAGTACTACCAAGATTATGTAAGTTAAAATTCCACGTGAAACAATATTAAATACTAGAAAGAAAAAAAAAAAACAACCATTCAATATAGGTTTTTATTACCATGTAAAAATATAGTTTATGTATAAAGATTGGCTGAGGAAAAACTTCTGTAGAATAACTAAGGCTGAAATATTGATTGCCATTGAAAGTATTTAAAGATTCTCTTTAGTCGGGTGGAAGAGTTTAGCCAGGGGAAATTTATATCAACACAGAGGGAAAGATCACCAGAAATGTTAAATATATAGGTAAATACAAGAGATGAGTTCTCTTATTTTAAAGAGCTTATCCCCCCACCTCTTTTTCTTTTTTAAACACAAAGTCTCTTTATGTAGATGAGGCTAGCCTGAAACATACTATATGGTACAGGGATTACAGTCATGAGCCACCAAGCCTAGCTCCTTCATTTTTAATTTCTTTGAAAGACAACTTGAGAGTTACTGTGAAGAGTAAAGAGTATCCCCAGGATTTATAGCACACACAGGCGTAAATGGTTTGCCATCAGTATTCCACAGCCAGGAGGAGGGAGATGAAACCATACTTTTTTGAGTTCTCACTAACAGCATAGCTTTGAAATTACATCAAGAAACACAAAACAAAATTGAAAGACAATGCACATGAATCCATAATTATAACTGGAAAAGGTTTCAACACTTATCTTCCAATGAATGGCATACAATTAATGAGAAAACCTATTAATATATGAAATATTTCAGTAACACTTGCAACTAATGGGATATAAGCGACATTTGAAAAAAAACAACAACAACACTGCATCAAAGAGCAGAACACACATTCTTTAAACACACTAGGCACACTTTCTAAGTTCAGTGTTCTGAAACCAAAGCAAGCCACACTAAGCTCCAGTAGATTAAAAATTCATAAAGGATAATTTTTATCCGGTCGGAAGTGCACTAGAAATCAGTAACAGAAAGGTACCCAGAACATTTTCAAAATATTTTGAACTTTAACAGCATTCTTCTGATGATCCACAGGTTAAAGAAGGAGTAAAAACAAAGAGATTGAGAACAGATTGATTGAGTGAAAATTAAATGACAACATATTGAAATTGCTAAGTTAGTATGCGGAGGGAAATGTGTGGCCTTGTGTTCTTATATTAAAAAAAAAGACTATAAGAAAGGTTTATACTCAGTGCAAGTTTATTCCCCCCCCACACACCACCACCATAAAAGAGAAGGTAGACTATAATAAAGATGGGAAGTGTTGAGATATAGCTCAGTGATAGAGCATGATTCGTACATATGAGGACCTGGTTTTTAATTCAGAACTACCCCCCAAAAAAGTCTAGAAGAG
The DNA here is from genome assembly GCF_903995425.1 of Onychomys torridus. Taxonomy (NCBI): domain Eukaryota; kingdom Metazoa; phylum Chordata; class Mammalia; order Rodentia; family Cricetidae; genus Onychomys; species Onychomys torridus. The sequence continues at coordinate 81,460,393 of NC_050450.1, read as the reverse complement.
GAATTAAGTGGAAACAATAAAATAGAAAATAGAAGGGAAACAACTCAATGATTCTAGAATTGGTTCTGTGAGAAAGAAGTAAAATTGATAAATCTCTAGCAAGAGTGCAATGAAAGACAGACAGACAGATGAGAAAGATAATTTGCATTAATTATCAATTGTACAAAAATAAGTTGAGTTTGTAGATAGTATATAAATAAGTATAGTGAATGACAATTCCTTAAATTTTCTTTTCCTTATTTTTCTTTTCATTTTGTGTTTGTGGAAACATGAACAACTTTTCTTGATGTGAATACATTTAACAACCTGGTTGGAAAAGGCAAATTCATAGAAATGCATTATACCAAAATTTGCTGTAGAAGAAAACAATTTTTTAAATCAATTACCTGAATTAGTTGTTAAAAGTATTCGTAAAGAAATTATCTATTTCTGTGTTGTGGTTTAAGTGGAACATGTTGCTTATAGATCCATGTGTTTGAACACCGGCCACATGCATTATTTTGGAAAATCATGGATCCTTTAGGAGATAGCGCTTTGTCAATGAGGTCGGGCCTTGAGGATTTACAGCATGGGCCCATTACTAGTTTTCGAGACTGCCAGGCTGGCCTCATGTTTCGGATGCCACGTCTTCACTGCCTGATGGACTCTTCTGGGACTGTAAGACAAAATAATATTTTTCTCTCCAAGCTGGTTTTTGTCAGTTGTTTCATCATGGCAACAGAACAGTAACTAATAGAGCTTGGCTGGCTTCATTAATGAGCACCTATTTACTCTCCTATAAAGTAGAAGGTAGTGGAGAACTCCTCTCTTCAGTCTATGAGTCTAAACTCAGCATCACCTGATACATTACATATAATACAATACACCTTTCAAACATAAATAAATTCTTAACAAAATATCAACAAATCTAAAGCACCAGATCTTAAGAATAGTATTTCCTGATCAAGAGGAGTTTATACCAGAAATACAAGTTAGTCCAGCATCTAAAGTTCAACCATTATAGCCTGTGGTGATATTGTGTTCCCCAAAATATTGTGCACCCTAATAAACTTATCTGGGGTCAGAGAACAGAATGGCCACTAGATATAGAGGCCAGAAAATGGTGGCACACACGCCTTTAATCCTAGCATTCCAGAGGCAGAGATCCTGTGGATCTCTGTGAGTTTAAAGACTCACTGGAAACAGCCAGGCATGGTGACTCATGCCTTTAATCCCACAAAGTGAGCCTTTAATCCCAGGAAGTAAGTGATGGCAGAAAGCAGAAAGGTATATAAGGCGTGAAAACCAGGAAGCCTGGTTAAGATTTTAGGCTTAGACCAGCACAGTTCAGCTGAGATCCATTTGGATGAGGACTCAGAAGCTTCCAGTCTGAGGAAACAGGATCAGCTGAGAAGTTGGCAAGGTGAGGTGGATGTGGCTTGTTCTGCTTCTCTGATCTTCCAGCGTTCACCCCAATAACTGGCCTCAGGCTTGATTTTATTAATAAGGCCATTTAAGATTCATGCTATAATAGCCCATCACATTAATCGGCTCAAAATAAATTACTGTGCAACCCTCTTAATAGATGCAACAGTCCATTTCTCATTAATTAATCAAGAGAAGTGAATGCATACTACAATGGCAACATTTTTATGAGTGTTCTTAGTAGCTTCATTTCAGATAAGCAAAATCAACTTAAAATGAACAGCAGCACAAACATCTATATATAAATAATTGTGGTATAGATATAGTCACTGTGTGGCTATTTAAAGAAATTAATTGCTGATACAGTCAACAACATGGCATGAATGAGCCTTAAAGGCATCATGTTAAGGAGAAAATGCTCCCAAATACTATATACATCTGGTCTTACAGATATAACTTTATAGAAAATGCAAATCATGTTGATAGAAAGCAGACTAATGATTTTCAGAGGTCAATGGGTGGGACCATTTCATCAACTACAACTGGGTCCAGACAGACTTGGAAATTTTACTTTATGAAAATTATATATAAATAAAAACGACTCATGAGATTGAGATTTTTACATGCTACATTTTATATTGGCTCTATACAAACTCTGAACAATACCTTCTTTCCAAAATTTTTACTTTAAAATAAAATCTAATTTTAATAATACTTTCATGGCATCAAAACTATTAAAATATTCAGAAATGTACAGAAAAGGAAAATTATCCCATCATCCAGAAAAAAACACCACACTTTATATTTTGCAGTTTTCTCCTAGGGCTTTGCTCATGTAGTTATGAGAACATATAAAAGAAAATTGAATCATACTGTACATTTGATTTAATATCTTGCTTTTATTACTAAAACTATAAAGTTAAAATACACAGTGTTTATTTTTCTGGTCAAAGAACTCAAACTATCTTGGCTTATACGTATTGAAACCCTCTCTCTACTTTGTAATTCTCTTTCCAACTTAATAAATTGCAGTTATAAAATACATGTGGTATGTAGGAAGGGCAAAATGCATGTAATTGTCTATGGTGCATGCATGTTATTGTGCATGGAGGTTTCACATACATGGAGAACCTAGGTTCACATTTGGTGTCTTTATTGTTTCGAACCTTATTTACTTATTTACTCATTTATTTAGTGATTGAGCGATTGAGTATTTGCATGTGTGGGAACCACAAGTGCATTTCCCTGTGAGCTATCTTGCTATCTATCTCTACCTTATCTTTTAAGAAAGCGTCTCTCCCTGTCCCTAGAGTTCACCAAATCAGCCTGCATGGTACATGTACTGTACCGTCTCTACTTCCCCAACTATGCAAAACTATTTATGTGGTACCCCTGTGCCAAACTATCTGTGTGGGTATTGGTGTTTCAACTCAGATCATCACCATTGAGTGGCAAGCTTTTTACAGGCTAAGCCAGCTCCCTAGCCCAGAAAATATGTTTTATGGTGAATAAAAACAACAATAAAATAAAATACTGAAAAGGTTCTATTTGTTCTTATTTAGATAAAAGCGAGTAAATTTTCAGATCATGGTTCTCACACATAAACTGATAACTCCTCCCCAAATCACACTACATAAAAAAATTAGAGCGAGGTGCATTAATTTTCCTGAGGCATCTGAAAAAGTCTACTGAGAAGCACCCTGGGAGGAATGTCTGGTTCCAAGACCATCCTCTCTGCAGAAGGTTTAACCCTGTGCCCAATTCCTGGGCATCCTTGCCTCCAGTATATATTTAGGTACCAGATGTAATCAATCACTCCACCATGTGAATGCATTTGGGAGACAGAGTCACTCCATTGGAAAGATGAGAGGAAGGGAAGCCTGCGTCTGTTTCTTGGGTGTATGGACACTGTAAGCATCAACTCTTCGTTAGGCCTTACAGGGACTAAAAAGATACAGGTAACTTTCCCTCTAGTGCTTGGCAGAATGATCATTCACATTTCTGAATCATGATAGCTAATGTGAAGATTGGTTTCAATAAAAAGAAATCAAGGAATCATGAAAGTGAGTGGAGTCTGGACTCCTGATGCTGGTTTTTTTTTTTTTTTTTTTTTTTTTTTTAAATGGGATCAGTCAGATAGCAGAGAAAGGAGCTCCAAGGGTCAGATAATGTAGGAAAAAGATCTAAATATGCTGAAAGTCCCAAAAAGTTGCTGATCTCACAATGCTGAGGACTAGCCTGGGTCAGAGGTTGTAGCTCTATATTGGGGACTTCAGAGGTTGGAAGTTGAGCCCAAATTCCAGATTGCTTTGGATACCAGGAGGGGAGTATAGAAAGTACCAGGATGTTGTTGGGTGGTTGGAACCTGGGTTGCAGTAGAGAAATGATTAAAAAAAAGGGGGGGGGGACATAAAACTAGACAAGAATATATCCTAACCAACTCAAAGTCAGAAATCAAAACAGTGCAGTGATGAGACAGCTTAAGGAAGTATTCTGGGGTTGAAACCTGCAGGTTTCAGAAGTTTGGAGCATGCCTGGAATTAGAAAGAGATGAGGCCTAGAAGGCCAAAGGAGAAAAGACATAATTCTATTCCTTCATGAAGTCTCACTGAATCCACTAGAGATGACAGGGTGTTCACAGTGGTATTGTGCTGGCATCCTTGAGTGTGAATTCTAGGGCTATACTTCTGGGTTTGAGTTCCAACTCTGCCGTTTACTGACCTTGGGTAAGTAACTAATCCGCAAACCTCATTTTCAAAATGGATACAATAATTGTAAATAATTTGTGAGGTGGCTGAGAGGAATTAGTTAACAGCTGGGGGTCACATCTGGCATAAAGGTTATCCAAAGCCTCAACGTGCTGATGCAGGCCTATATTAATATGAATAGTCACAGTGAGTGAAGTTTTTGACTCCACCCATGTCCTAAGTGTTGCCTTTTGGACGTTATTCACTTCTTCGTGCAATTCGGTTCACTCTGTGGCTTAGTGTATCAATGGTACAGGGGCAGAAGGTAAGTGTATACATCTTCTCAGACTTGTCCTGCCAATGTGATGATTCCTCTTGAATACCCACAATGGAAAGATTAACATAGTTAAAACAGAAGGTTTGACTCTCTAACTCTAATCTTCCATAACTCACCAACTCAGATGAAACACCAACTTAAAATTAAGCTTCAATTACTTACCACCATCTCTGCTCTTATTTATCCTGGTCTAGACAACATTATTGCTCACATACACTCGATCACAGCCTCCTATCTCATTTTTATTACCATTCTCCACTTCTAAAGTTTTCATTAAGGTAGAAGCCTATTGAAGAAATATGCACATTTGCAGAAGAGACCCTCTTGTCAGGTAACAGGGTCTTTTGTTTGAAACAGGAACAAACAGTCAAGGATAACAGACATGTAAGGGAAATCAGTTGCAGAAAAGATTAGCAAAGAAAAAAGAAAAAAATTAATTCATTTAGTAACTGTGTGTTTGTGTGTGAGTGCGCATACAGTACTTCTGTGTGGGAACGCACATGTATGTGTGGGTCTGCTTGCCTGTGTGGATATATGTGTGGGGGCCAGAGGCTGACATGGGGATATCTTCCTCAATCACTTCTTCACCTTACTTTTTGAGACAACATCTTGCACCGAACATGAAGCACTCCCTTCTGTTAGACGGGCTGGCCAGTGCTTCCTGGGGTAACAAGTACACACCAGTGAGTCTGACTTTGATGTGGGTTCCAAGATACAAACTCAGGTCCTCAAGCTTGATCTGCAAGCACACTTCCCCAGCTCCTCAACTAGTCTTCTTACAGTGATTTGGGGAAAACAACATATCTATGAAATAAAAATGATCATTTAAAAGACAAAGCAAAACAAGAACTGGACTGAAAACCGACAGAGAGCCATCTGTTTAGAGTGCTGGGACTAAAGGTGCGCACCACCGTGCCAAAAACTAGAAAATAAAGTAAAATAAAAAAGAAGTTAAACTAAAGGAATTAACAGAAATCCTTCATGAAAGAATGACTATGAGTGAAAGTACACACACACACACACACACACACACACACACACACACACACACACACGTTTCCTAGAACTCAGTAAAAAAAGAATCAGAAGTTGTAAGAGGAAGGGAAGGATACTGACATGTGGGTAGAAACAAACAATAAAAGGATAAGAAGATAGAGACATAGATTCCAAAACCTGTCCACAATGATAGAGTGAAAGGGCAGAGAAAACAAAGAAACAATAGAAGAAAGTTTTCCTAGAGTGAATTGGATACTATACTGTTAAGTGAGTAAGATCTAGTAAGTGTTTAAATTTTTTTCTGGCCTTTTTTTTTCCTTACCGCTATAGACCTTCGGAACAATTAGGGAAAAAAAAATGTCCTGTAAAAATCTGGGATTTAAACATTCTAAACACAAATAACAATAGCAAAATAACAATACATTTAGGCACATCCCAGTGACATCTCTAAACTTCCAGGGTAAAGGTAATATCTTAAATAGGCTAATTTAAAAATTAAAATAAAACACCATCTTAAAAACTGATTTTTGGGTTAACATTTATTTCCAAAAACAACATATTTCTTACCTGGGACACTATTTTTTTTTTAATTGATCATAGAGCAATGAGAAGAAGAAATCTAAAAAAAAGGCTAATTTTGAAGCTAGAATTTTGCTACCAGACAAACTACCATTTAAGTATACAGTCACATGAAAAGTTCTTATTCAGTACTCTACAACCCAGAAATTTGATCTCCCCATACATATGCTTTCTGTGAAAACAAAACACAATAACAAAAACCAAACCAACCAACCAAACAAACAAAAAAACCGAAGCAAGACCAAAAATAATTAACTATAGAGTTTAAAAAATGTTAAAGCAGGTTCAAGAGTATATGATGACAAGTCATGAAGAATAGAAATCATGCAGGAAACAAAACAAAAAATAAAAGGTAGTGTGATGGTTGAGTAATGAACTTAGAAACCTATTAGTTTGCACAGGAGCAGAGACATATGCGAATGCCTCCAAGAAAACATAGCTGCCATAAAAATGCATGGTTAAAAATAGAGTATAAATGTACTACAATACTGATTATTGATATTTCACAGAGCAACCTATTCGAAAAGTAATATAGTAAGACATTGTAGACATAATTTTATACCGATGAGGTGAAGGCATATTTTCTCCTGAATCAACCATAGAAACGATATTTTCCTCCAGGAAAAACAAATATAAGAAATATGTGTTTTAAATATAAAATGATTTAAAGGGCATCTGCTTCTAGGCTATTGACGTGGTGTGAGAGTATTCTGGGAGGGAAAAGTTGAGTCTTCAAGAGTAAGACAGACAGCCTCAGATACATCTCAACATGGTTTGTAAGTGGTTTGACTTTACCCTGTGAAACAGGCATTCAGGTGGGAGGTAGAACAGTCCACAGGTCTGGAATACAGAACTGCAACTGGGAGCCCCCACAACTAGTGTGGGCGATTTTTCAATTACATAAAACAAGTGAGCATGAGTCTGTCAGAAGTCACAGGAAGAAGTGCTGGAAAACCATTTTTTAAAAAATGAGATGAGATAAGGAAACACAGACATTTCAGGGTGCAAAGGGGCACTCCATTCTAGAAGTGGTAGGTCTAGAAATGCACACTATGTTAGAATGGAAAAGGAAGTGTCTGGAAAAGAATCCCAGGTGATGGAAGTTGGGGCTGAGAAAGGGCCAAAGGCTGATACTGCTTCCTAGTTATAACGAAGAGCATCTGTCAACCTGAATGTGGGAGGGGCTCTGCAGTAGGCTGTGGAGCCCCTTGGTTCTATGTCCAGCAGGCACAGCTGGGTCATACCCTAGGTCAATTTCCAGGTTTCCTCAAAGCCTCTGCACTGAGTTCCCTAGTGGCTAGACTAGTTGTACCATTCCAACAACAGAGGATAAGAGGTCCCCATTCCCAGCACCATCAATAGCATTTGTTGATGGTAGCCATTCTGATGGAATGTCAAGGCAGTTTTGATTTGAATTTATCTGATAGTGAGAGATGATGAATAGTTTTAAAGTGATTTATTGTCTAGTTGCCTTCTTCTTTTGAGGACCATTTGCTCAGATCATTGGGCCATTTATAGACTGGCAATTGTTTTGGGGATGGGTGTCTTTTTTTAATTTTTTTTTTTTTTTTTAGCCACAATCCCTAATATATTCTAGGTATCCTTGTCTAAATTACAGCTGGCAATGATATTTTCCTACCCTATAGGTTGTCTTTCCATTGTGTTGGTGGTTTACTTTGCTGTGAGGGAACTTTTAAATTTCATGTGCTCTCATTTGTCAGTTCTTGGGTCTGATTCATATACTACTGGGGTTTAGTTCAGAAATTCAGTGCCTATATTTAAGTACTAAATTATTTCCTCTCTGTTTATCTTTGAAAGTTTCAGTATTCCTGACTTTAAGGTCTTTGATCCATCCAGTTTGAGTTGTTTATTTATTAATTTTCACACTTTTTAAACTTATTCTTTGAATATGACAGATTTATTCAATATATCTTGATCATATCCAATACTTATTCTCCTCTTCCAATTTCCCTTAGGCCCCCCAACATACCTTCAACCAAACCTCAAATGTTTTCCTTTCTTTTCTTTTCTCCATATAATTCATTGAGTCCAATTAATATTGACCTGCTAAGCCGGGTTGTGGGGCCAACCACTGTGGAACAGGAGACTTAGCAGTGGTCACACCCTCAGGGAAACATGATTCTCTTCCCTGAACCAACCCTCAACTCCGGATGGCTCCTGAGCTAAGGATGCATCCTAGAGAGTCCTTCCCCTGACCATGCTGCAGTTAAAACTGGCTCAATACTCTGCAGGTGGAATTAACTCTTGTTCAAGGTGAGAAATTTGCAACTACTTCATTTCTTTTTTTTTGTAGGAGAATATTCAGTTTTTCCAACACTTGTTTGTTAAAAAATGTCATCTTTTTGTCCAGTACGTGTTTTTGACACTTCTGTCAAAAATTAGGTGTCCATAGCTGTTTTTATTTATCTCCAGGCATTTTATTATAATCAGCTGTTCTACATCTCTGTTTTGCTTCCAGTATCATGCTGTCTTTATCACTGTGGCTCTTCAGGATCGTTTGAGGGAAAGTAATGTGATGCCCCAGGCTTGCTCTTTCTGCTTAGAATTGCCTTGCCTATCCAGGATCCTTTGCATTTCCCCATGAAATTTAGAGTTGTTTTGTATAGTTCCATGAAGATTGTCATTGGAATTTTATGGTAATTGTATTGAATCTGTAGATGGCTTTTAGTGCAGATGAATGGCTGATGAAAGTGTAGTACATACACACAAGGAAAAGTGAAATTTGCCAGAAATCGGATTGAATTGGAAAACATATTAAGCAAGGTAACTGGGGCTCAGAAAGACACATGCTTTTGTTCTCTTTCACATTGGATCCTAGCCTCTAAACTGTTCAGGACACATATCCAGGTGAGAGTAACTTGGCTAAATCCCAGGAAACAACAACAAAAAAAAGGGTCCATGAAACTGGACAGAACAAGGACTTCAATGAGGGCATGGGAGATGAGAAACGCACAGGAGTAGAAAGGGGCACAATATGGAAAGGGAGCAAGGTGATAAGAAGAAACCTAGAGTGAGGAAACCATTGACAGAAATAAAAAGGTACTAAAACCCCACATGGAAATAGAATACTTTGTAAGCTAATTTTTAAAAATTGCAGTGAGGGGAAAGGTCTGGCACTTGGCAAGAACTGGAGACCCATTTCTGTCCAGTGAGGGACAAGAGAATTGGCAGAATAATTTGCATATGGTATGTAAAAGAAATCATCAGTCACCAGTGGCCTTACAGTGGATTGCTGGGGAGAAAGAAGGCCTCCAAACCCAGCTATTATCACACAACTGTGACACCGCAAGCCACTCTATATTGAGAAAGGAGGTTGGCTGACTCGTATTGTCAAATGTCCAAATGAGAATGTCCCACATTGGATACTTGATGCATAGAAGCTTTTGTTGCACAATTTGTCTTTTCAAGAATGGTATAGAATGCTGGATTACAGAGTTTTCAAGCATTGTCCTGACATGCTTTTGTAAAAAAAGTAAGATTCCTGGCTGAGGGTTATAGTCTTGCTGACTTTGATTATCTTTCACCTGACATAACGGCAAATCTGAGGTTAACGCATCCTGCTGGGTGCTCTGTAAACTATCACATTATCACACAATGACTCAGTGGGCACTATTTACTACCAGAGCACCAGTTCAGTGAAGCTATGCCTGTGGCTTGTGGGGGCAACCAGGGTATGCCTTTCAAATGGGCTTTGCAAAAAATTGGGCTGATGGATTTATCATAGCTGGGAAGCCAGGGCTTTGGGGCCACATTATGGTTATGAACCCGTTTAACTTGGTTTACAGAAACCAAGCACATTTATCCCTTGGTCATTAAACTACCACAGCTCTACTTTTGGGTTTTTAGTGAGGGAAAAGGTGCTGAGCCCAAAGCTGTATATATAATGCCACACCTAAAATATTTGACCTCAGAATAGATACTTCAAATATACTCCCACTAAGCAACATAATTATTTTCTGCAGTAACCACACAGTAAGCAGTCACAATAAAATAATTGTTGCTCTCTATCTTGCCTTAGTTTCAGAGCAATTTAAAAAAACTTAGATAGTTAAGGTATTATTTTCAGTGAAATATTCTGCATATGCATTGAAAGTTACCAAAGAAAAATATATGTTGTTTTGTGTTTTAAGATAGAAGTACAGTAAAAACCTTGAAATAGTCACATGAAATTACATCACTGAAATAATAAAAAAATTCTCATTCTGTGTGTTTATAACTATAATAACATTTTCGTTTATTTTGAATCAAACAATTTAAATTCTGGATTATAGAAACTAGGGGTGTGGAAATGAAAGCTGCTCACCAGTCAGCCCCCAAAATGGAAACTTTGGGAACATGAACTTGGAACAAACATAGGTAGCTGAGTCTCTATGCGTTGGAGGCTCACTGGAAGCTGAGGGTTCCTTTAATTAGCTTCCAAAAAGGAAACACGACCACTTAAGAAATAAGTAACAAACATGTGCTAATTAGAAGATTATTCATAATCTTGAACTTGAACTCAACAGTTTATACAGCAACTGCTTAGAGCTTAGACTAACACAAGGCTTTGAGAGATTTTATCACTGGAATATTTAGAGTTTCCAACACCTAAGGACACCAAAAAAAACCGGTCAAACTTTAATCAGGCTCCCTTATTTTGACTTAATTTTGTACAGACAGTGGACAGCCCTACTGCCTATACCCAGCATGTGCCACTCTTACAGTGCCTGTCTTTGCATACCAGAGCCTATAGGTCCCAAATCTCCAGAACACCATCTCAAGGAGTTGATTAGCTAGAACCACCTGTATAGATTGACCAGACATTACCTTGTGGCCTCAAAAAAGCTGTTTGTCTCAGAAGAACACGTGTAAAAGTCATCATACTGGTTGCTTTTGTTATGGTTGTGACAAAATCCTGTTGTGACAAAGCAACAGAAGTAGGGTTTATTTTGACTCCCTGTTTAAGGATATGTCCACCATGGCAGGGAAGGCAGAGTGGGTAGGTGAATGAAGCAACTGGTCACATTGCATCTACAGTCAGGAAGCAGAGAGCAATGAATGCTGGTGCTCAGTTGGCTTTTTCCCATTTATTCAGTCTAGGACCCAAGCTCATGGGATGGTGGTGCCCACATTTGGAGTGGATCTTTGAACCTCTATGAACTCTGTCTAGAAAGTGTGCCAAAAACATGACCAAAGGTTTGACTCCCAGGTGACTCCTCATTTTGTCAAGATGATAATCAATATTAATCATTGCAACCACCATGCTGGAGTACCCATTTAAAATTAGGAATAGACCTAAACAAACTTGTACTACCATAGGTATGGAGATGTATGTATAAGCTCACTGCAGTTGTATCTCTATGTGCAATGTTCTGTCTTTAGAATACATATTTAAGAAGTTCTCTGGATTAGGAAGATGCACTAGGAACTCAATATAGTGGTAAAACTGAGCAAGACTCTTCCCTTTTTGTGTACACTGCTATGACTTATCTGTGAACTACGTCTACAAAGGCTCATGCATGGAAACCTTGATCCCCAAGCCAGTAGTGGCACAGAGAGGTGACTGGATTATGAACACACAAGCTTCATTGATGGACTGATTCATTGATTAGTTCATTGATGAGGAGGATGGTGACAGGTAGACTTTTTTGTAAGAAGTGGATCTTTTTAAGTGTACTTTTCAAATGTCCATGGTTCCTTTATTTCTCCCTCTCTCCCTTCCTCCCTATTCCCTATTCTCTCTCTCTTTCTCTCTCTCTCTCTCTCTCTCTCTCTCTCTCTCTCTCTCTCTCTCCTCTCTCTTCTCTCTCCTCTCTCTTCTCTCTCTCTCCTCTCTCTACTTACTCTCTCTCTCCTCTCTCTACTTTCTCTCTCTCTCTCTCTCTCTCTCTCTCTCTCTCTCTCTCCTCTCTCTACTTACTCTCTCTCTCCTCTCTCTACTTTCTCTCTCTCTCTCTCTCTCTCTCTCTCTCTCTCTCTCTCTCTCTTCTTTCTGGCTACCATAAAATGAACAGTTCTCTTCTTCTATCCTCTCCCCCTCTCCCTGTCTTTTCTTCCTCATCACCCCTCCTTCTCTTTCTTTCCCTCTTTTCCCCCTCTCTCCCTCCATCCTCTTTCTCTTCTTTCTGGCTACCAGGAGATAAACAGCCTCCTTTGCTACATGTTCTTAATGTCATAAAGCTCTCCCTAGCATAGGCCTGTTGCAATGGAGTCATGAGACCATGAAAGTACAACCTTCTAAACCAGAACTCTAAATGGATCATTTAAAAATGGTTTATGTATTTTGTCACAACAACAAAGGCTGATTAAAAACAAATATTAATAGTTGTAAGGAATAATTAGCTCTAATATTCCATTTTTCATTTTACAAAACATCTAAAATACAGTTGTCGTTGTCTATATTTTATAAATGAGTGAAGTGAGGCTATGAGTGCTTTGCTTTGGTGGTCTCCAAACATCATGGAGTTGGTACTTGATATACTGGGACTTGGAGCTCAATTTAAGAATCCAATGCACTTTCTGTTATTCAGCTCTTGAAGTAAGGTAATGATAGGGCCCATCTTAGATGGGGTGATAAATAGAAGTGCTTACTACTTGCAGGGAGGTTTCATCTGTTATTCAGTAATAGTTAAGATCCTATTATGCTTCATACACCAGTACTGCTCATTTTCACCCTGTCTACCTGGCAGATGCCTTCACATTTGAGAAGTCATGTCTTGGGAGAATTGTTCATCTATGAAACCTTCTCAAAGACAGAATTAGTTGTTTTCTCCTTTATGTGCCCAGTGGATTTCATCACACACACTGCCTGACTCCCATATCATATCAGGCTAAATCATATATATCTAAAGCCTACTGTGAATTCCTGAGACCAGAAGTTGCAGTTTATTTGAATTTGTATTCTTAGTGTCTAGAAAGGTGTGTGGCACGTAGCAGGCTCACAGTACATTTTGAACAATAGGCATTCAATTTCTGGGGAAAAAACAAGGCTGAAATTATTTGTAATTGAGGGCCAGTCAATGTAGCATCAGCTTTCCAGAGAGAGAAGAATGTGCCCATTAAGTTCTTGCTTCTTCTTAGAGATGAGAGATCAGAAACTTAGACACAATTACATCATTGACTCCACTTCCAAACAGCAATATGCAAAACATAAAATTACCCTGTAATGAAATCAATATTCTATTTCTTAATGCTGCTAATATCTTCCAAGCTAATCATATATTACATTAGCAAACAGAAAATATTAGCGATAGAATGAATCTTTGAAAGTCATGCTGTTTAATAGTCTGTTTTCATATGTGAGAAAATCAAGTTTCTGAGAGACAATTTCACTTGCTTATGGTTTCATGTTTGGTCAGTGGGAAAGTTGAGCCTAGGAGTACTTTCTAACAGCCTTTGGTCTTTCTGTGATCTAAAAGGGGGTGGGTAGAAGAGCAAATGGAGGGATCACCTTGGGGAGAGCATACTTGTGTGCTTACCTACCCAGTCCATGCCCAAGAACATACACTGGGTAAAACAAGAGCTTAGTTCTTGATTACATTGACCACTTTCACAGATGTGCTGTTCCTTTGACCATACACTATGCCCTAGATTTTTGTTTCTTTGTTGTTAACTCCAGATACAATCTTGAAAATAAATTAAAGCACATTTCTCCTCTTAAACAGCAAGCATCACAAATAGTTTTGAAGTAAAGAAAATGATTTCCTCTGTGTCAGGAGGGGCTTTAGAATAGTGTGGTTGAAGAGACACTATAGACCATTATAAAGAACTTGTGTTCTAGGGCTAGTGCCACTACTCACCTACTCTACCATCATTATTAAACCTCTCATTTGTTGAGTCTTTCATATCTGTTCATTAATGAGGCTCCATGGATGAGACAAGATCTGTGAAGTGATCATTACACTAAGAATGAAATGTAATGAAAATGGCAATCTACCTGTATGAAACTTGCCACCAAAAACTACAGTCCCAGTCTATTCAACAAACAAGCTCAAACTGAAGGATGGTCTGTCAAGTAACTATGCAGCACATGGCAAAACCAACAGTAAGGAACAATGAAGAAACACTTAGAGACTTGGGGGGCACTAAGAGGCATCATGGATATGCAAAAGGTGTACCCTAAATTGGATAGAAAAAGAATTTTGTTGCAAGTATTGGGATATCTAAAGCAACCTGTAAATCAGTTGATAGTTGTGTACTCAAGTTGGTGTCCATGTTGTGACAAAGGCATAGTATATACAGTAATGTAGGACATAAAGGGTACCTAGAAATTCCCAGCATTATCTTTGGAACATTCTGTAAACCTAAAATTTTACAAAATAAAATATTTTTAAGATGACAATTACAGAGGTGGATTACTATAGATATATCCTCAGATATAGTGGATGACATTCAAATGCTAGTTTATACCTGGAAATAAGATAGATTTCTGTTGAGTTTTAAGAGGATTAATCTGGCATAGTATTTATTTATTTAGTCTGTTTTTCAGTTCGCTTCTTACATAGAAAACAAAGGGAACCAAGCAATATTCCATCCAAGAAGCAGTATCTTAATCTTCAGACAGTGGCTTGGAGGAGCAGAGCCTCATAGAAGAGTGTCCCACTCTCAAGACCTGCTTCTACCACCGCAAACTTAGTCCATAATATCACTTGCCTTACACTGTCTACTCATCTGCAAAAAGATTATAACAGTGCAAATGTGGTTTAGTTTGAAAGAAGTAAGTGACAATTACACACACACACACACACACACACGTGTGTGTGTGTGTTGTGTGTGATCAGTCACTGTGCTCCCATGAGCTTAGAAGATGACATACCCAGAGACAGAATAATTGTCTTCCCTAAGCATCCACAGCCTAGTCCTCAAAACTTCAAATGCATTCCCTTAGATGGCAAAAGAGACTTCAGGGTATGATTAGGCTAAGATCTTATGATTCATAGATTAGTCCAAGGTTATGTAGACAGACTAGATACAATCACAATGTTTTTAATTTTTTTCCTTTTTACTTGTTTTGAGACAGGGTCTCACTATATAGTTCACCCAGTCTTGAACTCATGAGCATCCTGCCTCAGTGTCCTGAGTGCTGGGATTATAGGTATCTGCCACCATGCCTAGCAAACATTCACATGCAAGAGGCAGGAGTTTCTGAGTCTAAGAAGAGTTATGATAATGGAAGCAGAGGTTAGAGTCATGTGATGGAAAAAGGGATGCAGGAGACTCCAGAAGGTGGCAAAGGATATTGCTTTCTTTCTCACTAGTTTCCTTCTTCAGATAATCTTCAGTAAAAGAAAGAAGAATATTTCTTCCAAAAGATATTAAATACCCATTCAAGATTTGAAGATACTGTGTCAGAACAATGTTTTCTATTTCATTTTATTTTCAAATGCCATGCTATGATCAATATGGATTCCATTTTTTTAGAAGTTCATACATGGATACAATTCATTTGACCATATCCACCTCTATTCTTCTTCAACTTCTCTTATGTCCCCATAAACCCTTCACTCAAAATCATGTTGTGTGTGTGTGTGTGTGTGTGTGTGTGTGTGTGTGTGTGTGTGTACTGTTCACTAAATCTAATTAGTGTTGTCTGTATGTACATGTGTATAGGGCAGAATACTGGGGGTGAGGGCAACTTATCAGGAGGCTCATTTTTGGAAAAAATATTATCCTCCATCCTTCAAAATTGTCAACTATCTGCAACTGCTTGACTAAGGGTGGGGGTCTGTGAGTCCCTTCCCACCTATGCTGAATTATTGACTGGAATGGTCTTGTGCAGGCAACTACAGCTATCAAGAGTTAATGGGAGCAACATTCCTGTCATTTCAGAAGACACTATTTTGTAGCAGTCCTCCAAGATGGATGGTCATGCCACAGTCAACTATGATAGGCGTTTTAGAAGCAGATTTTGTGGTCCTCTGTCCAAAGAAATGAGAGCCAATGTGTTTGGCCAAATTCCAAGGTACCCCAGGATTCTCAGCTTCCATAGTAAACAGCTTTAGAATGAATGAGATTTTTTTTTTGATTTGATGGGATTTCACCCTTTCTATTATTATATGTGGCAAAAATGAGGAAATTTTACAGATATGAAGAACATTCTCCATCCATTGACTGTGAGTCATCCAAAGGAGCATTACTCTGAATCAGTCTGATCTTCAATGAAGGAGAGCATAGAACTTCCCAAAGTTCCCAGGCAGAGATTCAAGGTGAGCTACTTTCTTGCTAGCTTTCAAGCAACAGTCAATATGAAGCAAAAACCCTCCTGCGCCTAAGCCCTCAGCCCTAGAAGGAAATTCTTCCAAGTCCATTAGGAACATGACTTTAGATGAGCGAAAATCGGAATGACGCTTTCAACAGTGTGGTCTTCATAGAGAACCTAGCTAAGTCACACTCAGATTCTGACCCAAGAAATCTGTGAGACAGTAAATATGTGCTGATTAAGTAAGTGGTGATGGCTAATGTAGTAATAGAAACCACTGAGGGTTGTTTACTATAGGAGAAATGCTGGGGTATGTATGACCCAGGAGGCATCCTAGATCAGCAAGAACCTTGTCTTCTTGTTTGTTTTCCTGCCTAGGACTGTTGAGGAAAGAAGAGCTATTTGTATCACTGGTGTCAAGCCTGAGACTTTTTTTAAACAAAGGGAACAGGCCTGTTGCAAAGCACAGTTAATTAGACTTCAGTATGCAACCACAGGTGGTTGGAGATAATTACGTTCATCTAATAGTCTTGAGATTTAAAGACTACTCAGCAAGGAAATGCTGGAAAATAGTGTTCTGGGGGAGTTTACTGTCCAAGATGAGCCATTTGCAGTTGATTTTAAAAGAAAGCAACATGGGATGGCATGGTGAGCTAATGAAACCTCCTAGCTCCAGTCCTGATCATAAATATTAACATTAGTGACAAACTCTTCTGTTGATTGTTCTGAAAGTAAAGGACTCAGTTTCAGGATCCTGTGGTGATTTCCATGTCTTCAGGAAGAAGTAATGGCTTATAACTGTTTCTCTATCCACCAGTTACTCCCAGGACCTCTATTCAGACATTAAGCCTGGTCTATAAGCCTTTGAGTCAGTACCTGACCATATCCACTATCAAAGCACCTGGCCTCTGTCACTTTGCACTCACCACAGTGTCCTTTGTTCTCTTTCTCATGTGTATCTTGCCCATGATTGCTACCACACAGACTTGACTGCTTGGAATGATTCTCTAAATCCATTTATTAGATTAGTAGTGTCCTGGCTAACTTCTGCTCCTAGTTTGCTGTGGCTTTGAAGTTAGGGAATCCCTGATTTTTAGACTATTTCTACTAGATGTTAAAACAGTGGTTCTCAACCTTCCTAATGCTGCAAACCTAATACAGTTCCTCATGTTGTAGTGACGCCAACCATAAAATTATTTCGTTGCTACTTCATAACTGTAATTTTTGCTACTGTTATGAATTGTAATATAAATATCTGATATGATAAGATATCTGATATGCAACTGCCAAAAGGGTGGTGACCCACAGGTTGAGAAGCACTACCTTAAGCATGCAGTATTGGACCAGCAAGATGGCTCCTCAGGTAAAGTGCTTACTGTGCGGGCCTGGTGATCCCAATTTGATCCTCACAACCCACATGAAAATGCAAGGCAAGAACTGGCTCCACAAAATTGTTTGTTGACTTCAACATGTCTAGTAACACATACATGCCTATGTATATGCTTATTAGACATATAACAAAATTGAGAAAAACAGTGATTTCTCGGTATTATGCACTGGAGTTCATACTGTGATCTATCATTACTATTGTATTATTATTATTATTATTGTTATTATTATTGTTATTATTATTATTATATTCATCACTTCAAGGGTTGAAGAACATCTGTCTGTAGAGTCAAGCCATTCTTTTATCTTTTTCTTTCTTATGTGTCTGTTCTGACCTAAGTCAATTTAGCAGTTGTGGCGTGCCTGTTGTAGGGAAGGCCAGTTCTATATGCTGATGGTGCAGATGAGAGGAGAGGAGGACCCTAACCATAAAAGCTGGCCTGTCCTTGGAATCTTTACTATTCCTGTATTAGCTCATGTCACCACTTTTTACTTTAATTCTGTAATACTGTCAAATTCTTCCCTGTTTCTTCAGGACCTTCAGGGTGTCTAGAGTATCAATTGGTACATCACTTCAGCATCAGACCCCTGCTGCTCCCTAGTGTTAATTCCCAGAGCTCTTCTTACTCTACTGAGCCACACACCTTTCAAGGCTTTCAAGCCTTTGCCTCTCTTGCTTCTCATTCTAAAATTCCATTTCTCTTCCTCCTCTGTTGAGTGATCCTGATCCTCAGGGCTATGCCTCCCCTGGGATGCCTCCTTCTCCTTCCTTCCTTCTTAGAGTTAGTAACTCCTAAACACTTTTGAGAGGGGTCCTGGAGATATTATAAGATAGCAGACACTTATCTGTCTTTCTTTCACTGCCTCCAGAGATTGAGGCCAGGGTAAGCTCTTTGGAATTGTATCTCAGGAGTTGGAGATTTAGCTCAGTGGTAGAGCACTTGCCTAGCAACCACAAGGCCCTAGGTTCAATCCTCAGCTAAAAAAAAAAAAAAAAGAATTGTATCTTAGGGCCAAATATAACTTTTTCGAGGGAGGTCATCCTGGATCAACAATGTGCCCTGGAGTGAGCCTTAGCAAGTGGCCAACTCTTCTAAGAGAGGTTTTCCCCTTCTCCCTTTCTCTAGAGCTTTGTAAGTTTACGGAAAATACATAATCCGTGGGTTGTGATTCACAGCTTTAGAAGGGAAGCAAGCTCAGATTTTGTTTTAGGTTGAAAAGAGGCTTCCTTTGTGAACCTTATCACATGAAGCAGATATTGGGATGTCCAGTGGCTGTATATTATTTTTAGCAAGTGACTCCCCTACTACATTGCAAGCCCCAGAAGTTATACATCATCTCTTTATGCTATAACATCCCATAGTACAATGTCTCCTCCTAGGGAAGATGATCATTTTTTAACGTAAGTAGAACATGAATAGACAATATTTGGCACATATTCCAGAAGTGTGTTAAAGACATGTGTGTATTTACATTAAATTAAAAAATGTGTTATATATATCTGATATATTTATAACACATTTTTATTATTTAATAAATAAAATTTAAATGGTACTGAACAAACTTTCTGCTTATTCCTCAGCATAATTAATGTTTTTTGTGTGTGAACATATATATTTTATTTATTTTGCTCTTGTTATTTAACAGTTTCACACATTTAGGCAATGAAGTTTAGTCATTTTCGCCACCCCCCCTCAATTCTTCTCCTCATCCACTGCCGCTCTCACTGGAGTCCTTCTTTTCATCAAGTCCCTCTCCCACTTTTTATCTTCCTCTTGTGTGTGGCTCACTGAGTTTAACAAGAGTGACTTGCGAGGTTACTGAGTAGAGCTGTGCAACTTCCCTGTGGCTACACCACTGAAGAAAATGACATCCCCTCCCCCCAACAACCTTTAATTGCCAATAGTTTGATCCCATCAACATTTCATTATGGATGTTGTAGGGGCCCATAGTCTTTGATAGTCTTTTTTCCCCTAGAAGTTTGTCATCTATATTAAAATGTTTGATTAAAAAATACTTGTGTCTGTCTTTTATCTTCAGTGGAATGTAGTTAATTTTCACTGCAGGAACCATAGCTAGTTTTCCAGAATTAGTCTTTCACTGCTTAGAAATATATTATCATTCTTCCCCTTTCAGAGATGCCTGAAGCTCTATGCACTGAACAAAAGTACTTTACTTTGGTCTGTATAAACCATGTGTGCTGGCCTCTTCACTTCTTCCTAGGTTCTGAGTTTTAGAGAGGCAGAATCTACCACTCTAAGATGGTATAGATCTCACTCTTCTTTGTCTGTACTGTCAGATAGTCCTCATATTGTTCTCCTTCTTCCCCTGAGACATACTGAGATCCTAGCTAGCATCCTTCTCTCCTTCAGCCTTGGACACATGAATCTAGAAAACTATTTTGAACAGAATGTAACAGAGAGTGAGTAAAGAAGTTTATAATCTCACTGAACAAGATGAGTGGTGAGGCAATTTCATGGTTAATTAAACCTTCAGGTGGTTCATAAAAGGGTGTTACTGGGTCAAGTAAGATTGTTTAACAGGCAAAAGTACTTGCTTGCAATCATGACGATCTAAGCTTAAACCCCAGAAACTGTGGTGGAAAGGGGGAACCAACTTCTAAAATATTTCTCTGTCTTCCACGTAGGCATCTTATAGCATGTGTATGTCCAACATACATCTCTCTCTCTCTCTCTCTCTCTCTCTCTCTCTCTCTCTCTCTCTCTCTCTCTCTCTCATAAATACTCACACACACATATGCACACACACTGTACACAGTATAGTAAGAAAATGGCTTAAATTGTAAGAGGGGTCTTCCTATATTTCCATTATGCTGTCTGTCTTCAGTGTGGATTTAGTATTCAAGCTTATTCAGCAGACTTCCTTTCACACTATGTCATGGACAGAACCACTAATCACTTGTGTGTGTGTGTGTGTGTGTGTGTGTGTGTGTGTGTATGTGTGTGTTGTCTGTCAGTTGTCCAGAGAAAGAGAACTAATGAAATAGGGAAAGGAAGGATATGGGGAGAGAGAGAGAGAGAGAGAGAGAGAGAGAGAGAGAGAGAGAGAGAGAGAGAGAAAGGTATTTCTGAACAAATGTCTGGTAGCATGCTTTAGCCATTACATAAATTAGTCATTACAATGTTTCTGGCAATAAAAGAAGGAACTCACCATTGTTGTGGTAGATGATAGCTATGTGGAGGGTCAACAGGCAAACAAAACCTGGGCTTTGGCTGCAAGGCAGAGCCTGCTGAGGGTGAGGCTAGTGGAAGGCATGTATTGAGCTGGTCAACAGAAATTCTGATATAATCTACACAGGCAGAATCATGATAACTCTACACCATTATCAGCCTTGTGGCAGCACTGGTTCTATGGAGCCATGCCTTTATGGTCTATCTTGTGCTTTAAATGGTGAGTTCAGTTTGAGTAAGAGCTATGTGCCAATTCCTCTTAGCCCCAAACAAGGTGCTCTGCATCAGGAAAGTATTGCTTAAATGCTACCAAAACTTGCCAAAGTATGACATTCTGGCACCAAATTAACCTTTCACTTGCCACTGCTGTGGCCTTCATGTGTTTCTCTCCAATACAAGTTCTATAGATGCAAGTTGTATGCAAACCAGGCTGGAAATGAAGAAAAGTAAAACTCTCAGTCAGCATCAAAGTTAGGATAAAAATTCTTACCCATGGTTGCCTCTAAAGCACAAAACAAGTCAAACTAGGGCTTGGGGCATATACAGAGGATATAAGAAACCAAAACAAATAGTATAAGGTAGAGAGGCAAAGTGTTACAGAACCACACATTGCTATCTAAGGGCACATCAGTCACCACAGGAGCTCTCTACAGAGGTAGAAGTAATTTAGAAATGAGGGACTCTCCTTAGTTGTTCTAATCCCATACTCACAGGTACAAAGAACATAATGATTAATAGAATTTCTGAGCTATCATGAGTATAAAAACAGTTCTTCCTGACAAAATTCAAATCTTTTATGTCATAGAGAGGGATTCCACCAACTATAAATATCAAATGACAGATTATCTATACCTATTGAAATAGACACAGTGCATATAACTTTCGTGATTGCTATTAGAAACCTGACCAGTTGTGGGTGAATTAAATTCAGTCTCTGTGCACACTGGGCTAAAGAACAATGCACCATGTGCTGCATGCAGCATATTTGTGAAGTTAGGGATGTAGACCTCTGAGGCTATCTAGCAGCCAAGTGGCTTTTTCCTGAGTCACCCCCTTTTTACCTTCCTCCAATGAAACAGCCCCAGCAATACTTATTGTTGTTCCATGACAGAAATGACAACAGAGATGCTTAAAGGAATTTTACAAGCCCCCTTTTTTGTCCAGCTTATATGAAAAGCTCTACAAAAGACATAGAAAGGCAAAAAGATGGAGCCGTCAAGAATAAATCAGATGACCTGGGACACAGCATTTTACCTGTCACCAAGTTTGGAACCCTCAGCTGGTTCTTTTAATCTTCTGTTCTGAGCGCCAAGAGTGAGTGAGACCATACACTGAAGCCCTTGAGAGTTTCCTTTCTGTCTCTCTCATATCTAATAAATTAAAAATACCATGGGATATGTTGCCTATCCATGCCTTTTTCTCTTTAAATGCTTGCTCTTTCTTTTGCTTCTATTTCTTTTGATGTCTTGTGGGATGGTTTATGGATTTTACAGTTAATGCCAGGTTATTAATTCCACCTATTATGTAGAGAATAGGATCATTACAAGTAAGGGAAGTGGGAGAGACAGAGCCCTCTGCTCTCCTTCTCAACTGATGTCACAGTGTGTTTCTGGCTGGAGCCTGCCTTTGGTTCTCAGTCCACTGCCCACATGCTGACAGTGTCCACACATGACCTGTTTATTTTTAGATGGTGCTTGGCTTGATCTGTTGAGTCTTGAGCATGGATGCCACTGTAGTGACATCAGTGACAGCATGCATCCCAGCAGGCTTCATTGCCATGGTCAGTCTGTTCAGATTTCCTGTTTCATTAATGTTAATAACAGTCCTTCCACACTTAACCAAGTATGGGCAGACAGCCTCTGCTCTCAGTCTTCAATCCTTTCTCTTCTTAGAGGAGACAACTATTGATGGAATAGCCTGAGGATTACAGGCCTACACAGAAAAATAATATATTATGTATAAGTTGCTGCTCACAGAATAAACCTTCTCTTAGTGTAATACTCTTCTAGTACTTGAGTTATAGACTCTTTTGAGTTTTACCATACATTTCAGGCCATGTAGCCAATGTGACATTGTACAAATAAAACTGGTGTTCATCCAAATTCTGTTTTTTTAAATTATCATTTTACTAATACATAGGGGTATGAGGAGTAGTGTGTGATAAACTGATGAATGGGGTGCTGAGTATTTCTATCTCCTTAAAAATGTTTGAGGAACAAAGTGATTTGAAATAAATAGATAAAAATAAATGTGTTTTTACCTGGAACAAAGCTTCCCTGGACCACCTCCTTGTATGCCCACCAGCCTTCATGGATTTTTGGTGAATTCTGTTGAGCTAAAGGAGAAACAACAAGAAGGTAGATTAAGATGCAGCACAGGAGCCATGTTCCAGCTGTAAAGCAAAAATAGTAACTATCCATGACACCATCTTTTACTACTTCAAAGCCACAGTCCTTAAGAATCCTCTTTTTTTCTTCAAATGCACCATTAGCATGTAAATTTCTTGTCATCATTTTTTATAGTTATTTGTATATTTAAAATTTTTTATATGAAAGGTTTTTTTCAAACAGTATATTTTGATCATCTTCTTTCTTCTTCCCCAACTCCTTCCAGATCCTCTACATCATCCTCCAACTTCACGTTCTTTCTCTCAAAAAAAAAAATCAACAAGAAAAATAATAACAACAACAAGAATCCCCCAACCTCAGTATGAGTGTTTCCTAAAGCTGCACACTCAGTTGAAGAGGATGAGCTCCCCCAAACACAGGAGGACCTGTCTTCTGAGTTCAGAGGTGTAAGGAGTTGCTGTGCTTTTCTGCTAAAACCTTTGGGCAAACTCTCAAGCTATTTGGATTTTTTATGGCAGTAAAGAGACAGTGATTATGTATTGGTTTATTTTCTTGACTTCTACACACATACAGACACAGATGCACCCCACCCACCCACACACACACACACCACTTGTTGGACTCATGTGCATACAAATCTCAAAGAGTATGTATAACTATGTCCTTGATTTTTATTAAACTGCATTCATATTTCAGTTGTCAGTTATACTGAAGAAGACTCAGATGCAACCAAACTTGTAATTTATTTTGACTAAACCAAATATTAAGCCTTTATTTACCTTCTTAGTTTTACTCAACCTCCTTTTTCAAAATCCCAGCTTTGAGATGCATCATTCAGTGTTACAAAAGATAGGCACAGGACACTGGACTTGAAGACAAGGCTTTGTGTAGACAAGGTACTTGCTAAATCCCTCTGGGTTCCAGATGCACTTTTAATGTTTTTCTCTGCCTCTGAGACTGGAACCTTGCAGCTGGTAACACCACGGCTGAAGGATAGTTTATTGACAGAAGACAAATGAAAGAGAAGTCCAACCTGAAACTGACAATGAGGTTCAGGACTTTAGAAACACACCAAAGAGTGACAAAGAACTGATTGGAAGGTCTGGAATGTCATCAGCTACAAGTGTCTCAGCATGAGTCTAGGACGTGGATGCGGCAACATGCAGTGGATTTCCTGGCACTCTGAATTCTCAAGTGTTACAGACTCCAGGTGTTTCCATTGTACTTGAAGTTCCTGAAGACATGAGCAGCTCCAGAAAACAGATCGAGAAATCGCTAAGTGTGTGGACAAAGACCATACCTCTCAGCTAGAGAAAAATGGGTTAGAATGCAGAAAGGATTTTGATGTTTTGTTCTCTGAGCATTGGAACTGCATAGTAGCTACACCTTCCTTTTCTTCATTGATGGGTCACTGCCACAGGAGTAAGAGGAGATTCCAAAGATTCCATGGCATGAATATAGATGATACATAATGCAGTCAAGACTAATGACCCTTTTTTTTGAACACTTTGTAACACTTAGCTAGGTGCTGATTAAATATAATTCATAGGTAATATGACCTATCAAAACAGATCAAAACCAAACCTTAAAATTTTACTAAATGCAACTCAATCCAGACCCTGCTCATCCTGTAGGCCTGATAAAAATGTGAATTTCTGCCAGCTTGAAAATAATTGGACTTGAAATTAATCTACCAGCTTTGCATCAGAGATAATTCAGGAAAGTTTTCCTTATCTCAGACAGGAATTTCTCTGTCTTATCAAAACTCACAAGTGCTTTAACATATCAAGACTGTTGAGAATGTAAATAAAATTCATAACCTCCTTTGTTTACTCTGAGAGCCTGTTGCTGGGGATTGTCTTAGATATGTTTCATTGTTTAAATGAGCATCCATGAGGCAGACTCAACAATTTGTGTTTTATATATCTTTTTACCAAACTACTTTACATATTTATTTTTAATTTATATTTATCTGTATGAATGTATGACACCTATGTATTTGACCACAGAGACCAGAAGAGGGCATCAAAGCCCATGAAGCTAGAGTTATAGGTGGATGTGAGATACCTGATGTGTGTGCTGGGAACTGAACTCATATACTCTGGAAAAACTGTAAGTACTCTTAACCGCCGAGCTATCTCTTAAGCCTTGAGCAGCAATATATATGATATATATCAACAATAATTGTTTGAAAGGATATATTTTGATGTCTTTGTCCCTCTCTCAGATCTTCTGAGATTCTTCCCACCTCCCTACACACCCACCCAACTTTATGCTCTCTATCCCTCTCATAAACAAACATAAAAAAGAGAAAGCAAAAGCAAAAGCAACAGAAATAAGTTAAGACCAAACACACACACACACACACACACACACACACACACACACACACAGAGAGAGAGAGAGAGAGAGAGAGAGAGAGAGAGAGAGAGAGAGAGAGAGAGAGAAAGAGACAGAGACAGAGACAGAGACAGAGAGACAGAGAGAGAACTGGATAATGTTCAGAGAATGAAGACTTTGGAGCACTCGGTCCTAAATGAGATGTCTTCATCAAATCCCTCCCCTCAAAGTTTAGAGATCTATGATGAAGAGGAGGTGGAAAGAGTGTAAGAGCCAGAAATAAGCAATTTTTCCAAGGAAACAGTGTCTTTGGAATACAACAGGACTGATATTCTTACAAACATACCACCACCACCACCACCAACAACAACGATAAACAGTTCACAATAAACAAAAACATGGAGTTAATTTTGTGTTGGCAAATTATGAGCACAGGGCCTGCCATGGAGTTTGGTGGATATCCCCAGGGGTACTCCATTTGAGAAAACTGATTTTCCATTTGCCAACAGGTATCAATAACAAACGCTTTTGGGGGGGGGGCCCTGTGTCCACTTCACCCTCTCAGGGCTGGGACCCCATCTGCCTTAAACCTGTGCAAGTCTTGTGCATGCTGCAACAGTCTCTTGTCAATTCATGTGTGCATCAGTCATGTAGTATGCAGAAGACACTCTTTCCTTGGAATCATCATAACTTCTGGCTTTTAAACATTTCCACCTCCACTTCCTCATAGATCCCTGAGTTTTGAGGGGAGGGATCTGATGAAGAATCTTCTTTAGGACCAAGTACTCCAAAGCCTCCCACTCTCTGCACATTATCCAGCTGTGTACCTCTGTTTTATTTCCCATCTACTGCAAGAAGAAACTTCCCTGAGGAGGGTTGACTGAGGTACTGATGTGATCCCCCATCTAGTATAGTACCCCCAACTTTCTATTAGAGTATTTGCACGTAATTTAAAAGTTCAACATAAAATTTTAACTAAAATGATAATCAAGAAATTAAAGAAATACAATTGATCATAATACTGTTTCAGTTCATAAAAGCTTGTATATAACACACTATAAAGCATTGATCAGCAAACTAGATCTGGCCAGGAAGGCATGTGCAGTTATCAAGAGCCAGGAATGTTTTTGTATTTTTAAGTGCTTGCAAACAACAACAACAACAACAACAACAAAAACAACCAAATAATAGTAATAACTTGTGATGTGAAAATTATATAAACTTCAGTGCTCACAAATCGTTTTGGGTCACTGTGTTCATTTGCTTACACTTTACCCACTAGTTCCTTTCTTTGGCAGTACCATGTCTAAAAAGCTGTAAGAGAAATCATTTGGCTCAAGAACCCTGACATATTTCCTCTTATTAGTTTTTACTAAAAAAGAAAGTGGTGGCAGTTAATTTATACACATTAAATTAAAAAACAAGAAAGTTAACATAATGAATGTAACAATTTAATTGTAACTCCATAAAAAATTACAAGGAACACCATTTATAACAAAATACTGTATGTTTCAACATGTACACAGTTGGGCATGACGCACTGGAACATAAAGTGAAGAAATTGGATGCTGGATTGAAGCAGGCACAAATGTTGTCAAAATGTTGTGTCAGAGGTTTCAGGATCAAGGCCTGACTGACAAATGTGATTCTCCAAAATAATGAAGACACACCTTCTCTCTATTTATGAGCATTTGTAGTCTTAAAAAACAGGGGTTAGTAAAAGTCTGTAAGAGACACTTTGTGTTCACATGCAGAGTGGAGCTTGTGGGTTCAGAAAAATAAAACATTTCTCTCTCACTTGAATGTCTGCTGGGACATGGGATCATTCATCATTATTTGGAAATGTCTACTGTACTAGGGAACACATAGCATCTATGCCACCACCACCTCCCTGTGATGGAGCTAATTGCACCTTTTTCATTATAACAATCTCAAGAGCCCTCATTAATTTCCAAAATATTTCTCTAGGAATGGTGACACCCTGTTGACAGTCTCTGACCTATGGGACTATTTATAACATTATTTATGTCTTCTAAACGAGCTCAAGTGAAGTATTATATTGGATGCTAAGCAGAGGACGATGTTTTATCTACATAGATGAAAGAGACACATCTTACAAAGGGAAAGGATGGCAGCCAATACCCAGGCACATTCTTACTTAGGCAGCTAGAATCTTCAAGGAATAATGTGAGGATAGTGGAAGAATAGTCATCCCCTGGGGTGGGGGACCAGTCATCCCCTGGGGTGGGGGACCAAAGAAAGGATCTAAACTTTGAGCAGAAGGGAAAATAAAACACATGCACAGACAAAGATAGTTAAATAAAACAGAGTCTAGGGTCTGGAGGCTCAGCACGAAGTGGGACTGCTTAGCTCCTATACAGAATGTCACTGCAGTGGCCTGAGATGAAAGCTAAAGAGAGAGAGTACCTCAGAACATATGGACTATACTTTGAGCATTATACAATCTAGCAAGAAAAATGAGGTGGAGGGGAGTGATGTGAGGAACAAAAACTATGTGGTAGAGAAAAAAGTGTTTGTGGAGTAGGGATGGGAGAAGAGAACCAAAATCATAGTTAAAGATAGACTCATCTCTACACAGAATTTCAGTGCAGCCAGAAAGAAATCTTGAGATCCACATACCACATAGGTGCCAGGAACAGCCTCTCCTATTCTTGGCACTCAATTGGAGCAGTGTTAAGAAGTCAAATGAAAAATTCACTGAGTGAGTAGCTAAGCAACTTTAGAGACAAAGGCCCTTTCCTTCAAAACCCACTCTGGCCAACTAAGGGCAGGTATCAGGGAACTATATTCTGAGGTCTGACCAGCAAAATCTCTATGGCTAGAAGGGAGTCTTGGAGTCAGAACTCTATGGAGTATCCCAGGAAGTAGAAGTCTGATCTGATCCATAGACTGCAGTGAATCTCAACTGAGCTACACCAATCAAGAGAAACTACACCTCATTCCTCCCACAACCTAGTCTCACTAGAACATCGTAAATACTCTCATTGAAAGAATACAGTGAGTTAAAAAAGAAAAATTTAATCAAGGACTCAGTGCTCTTAGGCCTCTTTTCCTCCTATTGGGTTACCTTGTCCAGCCTCAATAGAAGGGATTTTAACTTATTCTATCCTGTTTTTTTTCTTATTTGATTGTCATCTCTTTTCTGAAGAGGAAATGGAGGTGGAGTAGATCTGGGGGAGGGGGGATGTGGTGGTGATCTGAAAGGAGTGGAAGGAGGGGAAACTGTGGTTGGGATGTACTGTACGAGAGAAGAAATTTATTTTCAATAAATAAATAAACACACAAAAACATGAAAAATCAATCAAGAAAGACTCCTCTAAAAATGATCAGTTCAGTTGGGTGTGGTGGTACATGACTTTAATCCAAGCACTAGAAAGGCAGAGACAGATTGATCTCTGAGTTTGAGTCCAGTGCGATCTACAAAGGGAGTTACAGAATAGGCAGGGATACACAGAGAAACCTTGTCTTAAAAACTACATATGCCAGCCGGTGGTGGCACACGCCTTTAATCCCAGCACTCGGGAGACAGAGCCGGGTGGATCTCTGTGAGTTCGAAGCCAGCTTGGTCTATAGAGCGAGATCCAGGACAGGCATCAAAACTACACAGAGAAACCCTGTCTTGAAAAAGCCAAAACCAAACCAAACCAAATCAAACCAAACCAAAACCACACACACACACACACACACACACACACACACACACACACACACACACATCAACTCCAGAGTAATAATGTGAGTGAATTAGATGAAATCCCAGATAAAGCATTCAGAAAAATAATTCTAACAATTTTGAAAATAATCAATGAGAACATGAAAAAATTCTTGAATGAACTCACAGGATGTAAAAGATAAATTCAGTAAAGAGGGAGAAATATTGAAAAAAATCAAACTGAAATTTTGAAACTGAACCTATTAATAAAGGGTTGAAGTTATGGCTCAGTAGGTAAGCATGAGGAACTGAGTTCAGATATGGCTCTCACATAAAAGTAGGGCATAGATGCACACATACCTATACCCTTTGTGCTATGTGGGACAGAGATAAAGAATAGCTGGGGCTTGCTGACTAACATAGAGACCCTGTCTCATAAGAATAAAGTGGTTATGGATTTCTTTAGTTGACTGAAAAAAATATGATATACTGAAGAAACAGATAAACATATCTACCAGGACACAGGAAACATGAACTAAGACAATCAAAAACAGAAGAATAGGAAGGAATTAAATATTACAAAAATGAAATGATGGGATTAATACAGACCATTCAACAGTAGCTTTGAATGTCAATGGCCTCAACTCTCTGATTAAAAGACAGAGACTAGCAGATCAGACTAAGACACATGCTTCATCTGTTCATTGCATGTAATAACACAAATTGCTTTAAGGGGAAAGTATGGAAAATAAAACACAAAAAGTAAATGGAGTTTGAAAGCAAGCAGGTATAGCTATCCTAATACCCAAGAAAGTAGACTTCAAACAAAAATTAATCAGAAGAGATAATGAACATCACTTTACATTGATTAAAGGAACCATTCTCCAGGGAAATATAGTAGCTCTAGGAAGATGGCTCAGCCATTAAAGGATAAGGCTCACAACCCAATAGACAGAAAGATATAGTAGGGTAGTAAGATGGTTTAGCAGGTATAGGCAGTTGCCACCAAATGTAATGACCTGAGTTCAGTTCCGGGAACCCATATGGTAGATGGAGAGAACTAACTCTCACTACCCTCTCACATCTGCCATGGTGCACATGTACAATCACCCATACCCACAAGTGCATGGGCACATGCAGTTGAAGATGCATAAGTGTGCACACATACAACTGTATAAAGATCCATCAACCCAATTGTAAGAAATATTGTAGTGTAAAATAAGCATGATGTGAGCATCATGGAGCTCAGAGTACTACTTCTACTAGTTGTTTCTCTTCTTCTATCATTTTGGGCTCCAGAGATCAAACAGACTGCCAGACTTAGAGGCAGGTGCCTTTATCCCTGGAGTCATTTATGTAAATTTGGGAGCTGTATTTAATATGCATTTTGAAGGACCACATTTACCCTTTAAAAATCATTTATCTAGAGTAGAGCTCATCAGATGCCTATTGATTACAATATATTTTACATATTTACGTATTGGTAACAAAGATATGTGAATTAGATGTATAGTATGCTTTCAAATGCCCCGATGTTGACTGTAGATTCATGTTGAGTGAGTGTTGGCAATTTAGAAAGATGAGGTGCACATTTAAAAGGCACCTCATTTAAAGTTCTGCTCCCTGCCACAAGTGTTTATTTTAGATGAAACACCTCCAGAAGTGCAGGTTGCCCATTTAACGCCTCCTGCCAGATGCTGGCAGTCATCTTGTTTGCATCTGATTTCCAGTGAGTGCAGGAGGGCTGATTAAGAATTCCTCAGAGCAAACAGGTGAACAGAGAGCAGCCTGGGCTCCTCCAGGCTTCTCCACTTCTCTTTTCCTGGGGATCGCAATCTCTTCACTTTATGCACAACCAACCCTTGGGACACATCCAGGTGTTCAATAAGAAAAAAAAAGTTGTCCCAACAATAAAAGCTGCTACCACAGTCAGATGAGCTATTTGCAGTCGGGGAAAATACATTTCAATTTTGTTTATTTATTTTTTGTTCTTAATAGCAGTTTGAACTTTAGGGTTTCGAAAGAAAAGCCAGAATGTCAGAATTTTAGCAGAGATGGGATGATCACTGATATTATTCCTTTTTGTACAGATTGGGGTACAAAGACTTAAAGCAATTTTTTCTATAGAAGGCCACAGAAAGAATGCTTTAGGCTTTAAAAGCCATGCTTGCTCTGTCCCAAGTGCTGAATTTGCCCCTGTAGTACAAGAGCAGGGCAGGTAATACGTAAATACATACACATGGCCCTGTGCTAATAACAAAACCACAGGCTATAGTTTTCTGACACTTGCTTTAAACTTAGAAAGATTTTTTTTTTTTTGGTCATGTGCTTTTACTCCTTATTCATATATTTAGAAGCCATTTCAAAAAAGAAAATTAGAATCAATTCTGAAAACTATGGATTAATAACTAATGCATATGGTACCTGATTAACATGTACTGAGGAATATATGTACAATATTAAATATTTTCCAGACTTCTGAAATTTGTCACCAGACTCTGTACCATACTTAATATGTTGTTGTCCCCACCTTGTTTTTGTTGGAAAAAAAACAACAAGGTTGGAAAAGATCCATAAGAGTGGCTGAATCATCCCATAATGTGTTTTTGACACCAGACAAAAGGAACCTGGAACTCCTTCCTCACCCACTTTTATTCCTTACACAAGTGTACAGAGTGTGTTTTTGGATGACTCTAGGGAGTCTCACGTCTCCATAGAAAAAATAATTCCATTTTCATATATCAAAGTTTTCACGTAATCTTTTGCAATTAACTCTTGCAACCCCCTTCTTTGTTGGCTATAAAATAACTCAAGCAGCTGAGCTGACTTAGAATCAGAAAAAAGAAAAAAAATAGAAAATACTTCCATGTAGAAATTATAGAGGACTCTTGGCAATATTCAAGAACCAAAATCAACACTGGTTAGGCAATATGGGGAAAGACTTGGTCCACAGAAGAATAGAACAGGAACAATACTTTTAGCATAGGAAGGGAGCTGTTAATAAAACCCCATCATCAGTCAAAACATGCCCCACATGCCTTAATCATGCACAATGCAGAAGTGAGTTTTTACACTCTGGAAATCAGTAGGTCACAATGCCCTGGAAAGTCCATATTGAGAAATGATGGAGCCAAACACAGGGAAGACATTTAGAACACATGCTACCAAGACTACTTAGTTTTAATGTGATAGCATGATCCATGAGAAGTTGTTTGTCAAGGAAATTTCTTTTCTTTATCCAACAAGTTTACTTAAGGAGTCATGGTATCTATTGACTAGGACAATATTCAGTGTTTGGAAATAAAAAAAAAATCACTCTGACATTATATATATGATACAAAGTTACATTTCCCAGCACATCACTGTTTCCTTTATAATGGGCATTCTATCTTCTATGTGGGAATCAGGGATGCTCAGAAGGGCATAGGTCACCACAGTTGAGCTGTTCCATCACACTTCAGGGTATGCTATGGACTGGCAGGGATAACTTCCTTCCTCTAGAACAGTGGTTCTCAACATGTGGGTCATGACCCCTTTTTGGTCACAAATTAGATATCTTGCATATCAGATATTTACATTATGATTTTTAACGGTGGCAAAATTACAGTTTTGAAGTAGTAACAAAAACAATTTTATGGTTGGGGGTCACCACAATAGGAGGATCTGTATTAAAGGGTCACAGCATTAGGAAGGTTGAGAACCATTCATTGCTCTATAGTTTCACCTTTATACTGCCCAGCAGACCTCATTCTCCTTTATGTACATCCAGTATTATGTGTTATTCTACATTTTAGCATTACACCTTACTCAATATTTCATCTACTTCTATGTCAATCTTTCACATTAAAGTATAACTTTCTTAAGCACACTGATGTACCTGATTTTAGAGTCCAATTAGTGATGCAAAGTTTGGCACATTCCATGTAAAAGTTAGATGAATCCCTAATAGATACTTGAGTAAAACTGTACATTATGCAATCTTAGCATCCAACCTGCATGATCCTTGGGTGATTTTAGACTCTCCAAAGACTTGTTGGTGTGATGCCTATATTTGTACCAGTGGGAATGTAGACAAAAGTGTTTTCAAATTGGTTGACAGGCCCACACCCCCTTGACAGATGGAAAAGCACCAGGAACTGACACCCTGCCTGGGGAAATGAGAGCCAGGACAAACCCACTTTTATGGGAGACATGCCATATCTGGACTGTTTACATTTTTACCATTCCTTATTTTTCTTGGATTCGAAAGACAAGTATAAAACTCAATTTTTTATTTCCTCTCCACATTCAGAAGCCTCACCTCTGACCATAAAACATAGAAAGAACACTCAGATCATCAAAGTTTGCTACTGGGAAGGACAAAGCAACTGCTCCAAGCAGAGAGAAAAGGCATGACCTACAATCACCTTGTGTGCTGGGTAAGTCTCAAGCCAGATGATGTCAAAATTATATTTGTGTTGGGTGGAGAAGGGAAAAAGGAGTCAGAGTGGGAGAGCCTGCAGGAGATAACAGTTAGCAGGTCCAAAGGTAACAAGAGCTGAAAATCAACAAGGAAATCTCTAACATGGCTTATTATTAGCCTGCCTTCTAAAATTCATTTGTTTATTTTTAATAAACACCAAAGTTCAAAGTATGAGTGAGTCATGAAGATGAAAAGAGATATTCTACCTGAAATTAAAGATATAGGGTAGAGCTAGCAAAATGGCAACTTCCACATAGGTGATGTTGGTGAAGATAGTGACTATGATCTGTTCATGAGATGAATGAAGGAAAATAAGGTCAGTCCTCAAAGACGACCGTTACTTATCTGCTTTCTTTCTTTCTTTCTTTCTTTCTTTCTTTCTTTCTTTCTTTCTTTCTTTCTTTCTTTCTTTCTTTATTTATTTATGGTCTGGGTGAGTATATGTTAATAGATGTTACAGTGACCAAGGAGACAGGGGGCCACAGACTTTAAGTACACAGTGAAATTGAGTGTTCCATTCAAGAAGGCAGTGAACACTCATAAGAAGATAACAAGTTAGCTGTGGAGTGAAGTGAGCTCTCTGAAAAGATGAGACACACATCCATGGTTCTTTGACTCAGAGATGGTATTTAAAGCCACAAGTTTCAATAAGGTCACCTAGAAGGATGTAAAAAAATCTACACAGGGTGCAAAAGGTCACTCACACTGGAGCTCTGAGATGTCCAATGTTTAGAGGTTGTTTATAGAAAGAAATCTACAAAATGAGTCAAAGACCAGGCGGTGGTGGCACACGCCTGTAATCACAGCACTTGGGAGGCAGAGGCAGGTGGATCTCTGTGAGTTCGAGGCCAGCCTGGTCTACAGAGCTAGTCCAGGATAGACTCCAAAGCTACAGAGAAACCCTGTCTCGAAAAACAAACAAACAAACAACAACAACAACAAAAAATGAGTCAGAGAAAGATGCCAGTAAGAATGAGGGTAAAAAATAAATGTGAGAAAAAGTCACTGTAGAGTTTCATTTCTTATGTCTATTTTTCTTTTTCTCTCTCTTCTATCTCTGGATTTTTGTGTTTATCTCCTTCTGTATCTCTCTCTCTTAGTCCCTGTCTTTCTGTGTATGTATATTCACATTTTATTTTACAGCATTTTATATTTATAGAAAATTATAGTTGTAGTGCACATGTAATATGCATTTCATAACTAATCCTCCCCTACTATTTCCATTTTGTGTTATTATGGTATGTTTATTATATCAATGAGCTAGTATTAATTCATTTTTACTAGCTAAAATACATATTTTATTTGCAACCCACATTTGTAACCTTCTGTCCCTTATTTGTTCCAGGATCTCTTTTTTTCTAATTATTATATTTGTGTTTTAATTTTACACATCAGCCATGGGTTCCCCTGTCCTCCCCCTTCCCACTCCTACCCCCACCTTTCTCCCTTTCCCTCCCCTCCATTCCCATCTCCTCCAGAGCCAAGACTCCCCTGGGGATTCATCTAAACCTGGAGGACTCAGTACAGGCAAGTCCAGTCCCCTCCTTCCAGGCTGAGCAAAGTGTCCCTATGTAAGCCCAAGGTTCCAAACAGCCAGCTCATGCACTAAGGACAGGTCTGGGTCCCACTGCCTGGGGGCCACCCAAACAGTTCAAGCTATTCAATTGTCTCACTTATCCAGAGGGCCTGATCCAGCTGGGGGCTCCACAGCCTTTGGTTCATAATTCATGTGCTTCCATTCATTTGGCTATTTGTCCCTGTGCTTTTCCAATCTTGGTCTCAACAATTCACGCTCTTACAGTCTCTCCTCTTTCTCAACAATTGGACACCTGTTGTTCCAGGATCTCTTAGTGTATTATCTGGCATGTCTTCTAAGCTGTCTAATGGCTGCAGCAATCTAATTACTCTAACTATTTTAAATTTGTACTATGTGCCTGTTCATCTAACTGAATTAGACCCTTTTCGAGAGTAAATGTTATGCTTTGTTTACCGCAATAATAGGTATAATAGGCATACTGATGTCATATAAAAATTGTTTTGTAAACTCAAGAACGATAGATCTGCAGGATTTAGAGGAACACCGACACTTCAGCCTTTCTCCACTACCCCATTTTCTGAGTTAATTTTCACGATAGATTATCCCTATAATTTAATACCAGTGTAATTCAAACAATAACATTAGTAGAACAAAAAAGAAAATGGACAAAATGATGGTCTCTAATCCATTTAATTGTAGGAGAATTGATATAATTTTCTTTCCCACATCTTTTACAAACATCTCTTCTTCAGTAGCTAACCTATTCTTATTTTTAATGTGTCATAATAGCTCTTTTGCCACTGGCCAATTTTCCCTTCTTATGGGTCATTACATTTCTCTAGTCCTGTAATTGACTTGATCGAATTTTGGAATCACTTCCCTTGTTCTTCCTGTTTTAGAATTTTCCTTTAAAACATTGATGTCAACATGAGGGCTGGGGACGTAAGTCTCTACCACCTACGATCTGAGCCAACCAACTGTGGGATGAAAGACATAACCCTGATTGACCAAAGAAGAGCTCAGGAGCTTCAGAGGACATTTGTGACATTTATGAATCCATGTACAGTTGCTATGGAAACTTCAGGAATAGTACCTGAGCCTAGAAATGAGAAAATAGCTGAGTTCACAAAGTTCACACAACAGGGCTGTGCCCTTTCTAGAACAAAGCCTGAGAAAACCCAGTGCCAAATGAGAAAGCAGACACAGTGACTTACGGGAATCAGTCAGCCCAGGTGGAACATTATGGTGTTTGCAAGCCTTATGCAACTGTTGTTATCGTTATCATTATTATTATTGTTATTATTATTATTATTATTATTATTATTATTTTATCTGCACATGTTCTTCCTGTCCAACACCCCTTTGGCATTTGTGCAGGCTATGATCCACCTAGAACATGCTGAGCCTGCACTGCATAGCAGGTGACATCACACTCATCTACATAGTAAAGGCAGTGAGCTGAGAGCATGTCTGAACAAGCTAAACTAGGATTCCACCAAATAAATAAGCAAGATTGTAAGAAAATGCAGAACTCTAGTTATCTGCAGAGCTGAACCTGGAAGACTAGAGTATTCTATTGTTTTAATGAGGATGGCTCATGTTTATTTCCCTCACCTGGATTTTTTTTTTGTCCCGATTCTCTTCAACATTTCCAGCAAGTTACTAACTAGAATATTACTACTCTACAGGACTTCTTGTGAGAACAATTGTCTTTTGTGCCTGTGTCATATCCCTCAATATTGATTTCTTCCTCCTCTAGATTTTTAGTAAGTTACTAGATTTCTCAGAATAAAGAATTTCCTTTTTTTTTCTTTTGCTTTTTGCTTTGAAATTTGGCAGAGGCAAATGACAAAATTCTGACCAATGAGATAGTAGGAATACGTTTTAAGTTTCTAGTAAATGTTAAAAGGAGTTTCTATGTCTCTCTTCCTCCTTTTAGAAAATCAGAATGTAAAACAGCTGGATATCAAATAGCTATCTCCAGCCATGAAACAGCAGACTTACTTCCAGGAATAAGGTAGAAGGAGCCAGGACTTCTCTTCTATACTCACATCAGTATTCATGAACTTAAGATAATGACTGTTGCTATATTCAGAAGCTTTTCTGTCCCATACATTTATTTACACTGTCTATACAACAGATCTTAAATATAGGCTCTCAGTAATTGAATAATTATGTCAATTGGAAATTATAACTACCTAGTAACTAGGCTCTTTGCTTTTCCTATGATCCCCTTTATCACTTTCACACCTACCCCACTTTGAAGATTCCCCACTGAAAGCAAAATTCTGCTTATGTCTTCCATTGTTTTTCCAAAGTTCCCAATGATTTCCAACTTTGTGCAACACAATTTTCAAACTCATTGGCCATCTTCCAGTCTCTCCACAATATCCCTTCAATGGCTTGCTGTTGATTGCACAATAACATGAGAGTTCCTGAAGGAGGATTTTGACCACCTATGGAGAGTGGTTATTTTGCCTGTTATTCAAAATTCACTCTTAGGTCTGAGAGTAGGGTTAGGTAGTAATAGTAGGGTGCTGACCTATCATGTGTGAGCACCAGCTCTACAAAGACAAAACAAGATCAAAATCCCAACCTAGTCTGTCAGGGGACATCATCTCTCCATGCTCTTGTGACATTTATAATAGTTTTTGCTTTATCAAATACATTCTCTTTTTATTTTTTTGAAGCTGAGGATCGAACTCAGGGCCTTGCGCTTGCTAGGCAAGCACTCTACTACTGAGCTAAATCCCCAACCCCCACATACATTCTTAATCACTTCCTCATGGCTTCTCCTCTCATCAAAACAGGAGCACAATTAATATGTCACTGATCCTCACTGATCTCCCACATTCTACTCACCCCAAACTCCAAACATTCACACTGTTTGTTTGACCAGACATACCATCTCTCTCACATTATATCTAAACTAAAGCCAGAGTGTTAAAGTATCAGCTCCAATACCACCCTCGCCAAGCCTCCTGTAACCTCTGCAGCTGGCATGATGACTTACCTTCTTGGAAGTTTCTTTCCATTTTACACAGTTTATTTCATTTTAGTCCAATTCAGTGCGATTCAACCAAATCTAGAGAATATTCAGAATATTCTTAATCTATTTGACTATAGACCATGAGTTTCAGTTCTAAAGAAGTTCACAGTTCAATGAGAAATACATGTTTTTTTTTTAAAATATATATTTAGGGTGAACGCTTATATAAAATGCAACTTAAGACACTGTTGTGTTGCGTGCTTGACAAGTGTAAGTAGTAAACACTAAATCCTTAACCACATAGATCAAGTGCTTGTCTCATACAAATGAAATTCCCAAGTGGAGCCTAGGTGGCACATAGCGTTTTTTTTTTTTTTTTTTTTTTTTTTTTTTTTTTTTTTTTTTTTTTTTTTTTTTTTTTTGCCAAGGTCTTAACTCCTTTGAAGTACTTCATGTTACCAGCAACATTTTACATTAAATCTACCATCAAGTCAGAACAGAGAAGAGCATGGAGGGTCTCTCATCAATTATTTTTCTAGCTTAAGCCTAGAAGTCCTAGTCATTACTCCCCCCTCCTCCCCTTTTTTTAGAACTAGATCCTCTTTCATGAATACACCTACTGTAAACAAAACTGAAACTGATACAGCACTTGTGAGACTCACTAAAGCTCAGGCAACACTTGATATCATTTGGAGACTGTCCATTCATTCCTTTGAGATGAGCCCAGAAGAGGTACAAGTGGATTTTGGAGACTGAATATAACTTCTAATTTGCTCATGTGATTACCAGTTTATAATTGTTGCCCAATTAATTATAAAAATAATCAATGGATTCCCAGTAAGATGACATATTTTTCGAACATCTCTACATAATAGCATCCATTGTCACATATTTCATCCATTTTAAAGAATCTGTGTATGGTAATTACGTTCATATCTAATATTGACCTATACTCTATCTTGTGTATCTTGTCTAAGCTGCCGCAGGAACGTAAACTGTTCCCTCCCTTCCCATTTTCTCCATTACCTCTT
The DNA here is from genome assembly GCF_903995425.1 of Onychomys torridus. Lineage (NCBI taxonomy): Eukaryota > Metazoa > Chordata > Mammalia > Rodentia > Cricetidae > Onychomys > Onychomys torridus. The sequence goes on along the minus strand of NC_050450.1, from coordinate 81,421,232 downwards.
GACAGCTGATGTATCAATGGTACCAATTTAGTTAGCAGTAAAAACAATGCAATTACTAAAAACATGATGATTCAGATACAATTCCTTGTTATTTAAAAGTTAGATAAAAAGATGTAAATGGCAAAGGAATGGGTTTATTGAAGGTATTGAAGGCTAGGCTGTGGAGTGTGTGGCTAGAGTTCTCCCTTCTTAGAGTAACATTCTTTATCAATAAAGATTCAACATGAGTCCTGTTGCTTTCCCTGGCTCCTGTTCTACACAGAGATTGCTGCTAGCATGAGTTGTATTATAAAATACTAAAAACTGAAGTATAATTACCTTTTATTAGACTTTTATTATAAAGAGTAAAGAAATCACCATACAGTTGGTTTTATAGCAATAGGTGCTATGATACATTGCTGAATCAATAAATTAACCCACTCACAACACTATCTCCAAATCTTCACTTTAACAAATCTTTCAGTCCAGCCAACTAGAATGAAGTGCTTCCTGTCCATGCCATTTGTTTACTGTTACCATCAGCTGATATCATCTGGGGATAGTTTCTCCTCCACAAGTGTTATTTACTTCCTGTCGGCAACCACGGCCAGCCCAGGGAAACCCTCCTTTATTACTATGGTCTGGGACCATCTATGTCTTTCTTTGTGGAAGACTTCATCTGTCAGCTCATCCTTAACTTGTATGTGAATACTTTGTAATTGGTGTTTTGATTACAACTTAATTTTCTTATTGTTACCTCATTCTTCCTTTTTGCCAAAGATGGCTGAGTGATGAGCAGCTTTGGGTCTTGTCTGAACCTCTCTAACTGTAGATGCTTAATTTATTAATATTTTGAGTGCAAGAGATGAATGCTTCTAATTGTGGCTAACTTTTATTGGCAGAGTAGGGAAGAGAGAGTTAACTACCCTTCTACATATCCTCTGTGCACTTGATAATTTACCTGCATGCTGTGGTGCTTGGTTATACTGTCAATATGCCACACATGCCACAGATTAGATTACCTGAACAGAAAGCCTCACCTGAAGTACTGTCCCAATTGCCTTGAGTAATGTGGGAAGACCCACCCCCAGTGTGGGAGGCTCCTTTTGGTAGTAACCCAGGGAAAAGATTATTTGCCTTTTTTTCTGCCTGGCCTTCCCTCTTGCCACTGAGTTGACTTGCCCCCCGCCTTTTTTTTTTTTTTTGCTGCTGCCCACCTCTTCACTTATACCAGAACCAGTGTTTCCAGGTTTCCATCACTGACTGAGGACCAACAGCTCTCCAGGGAACCTCTAGGTTCATGGTGCCAGGGTGGGATTGCTGAGACTCTCAATCTCCTTGACTAACCAGCTATTGGACTCTCAGCCTCTCAAGTAAGAGACAACTGTTGTTACCATTTTAACATAAGCTGATTTAATAAATAATTTTAATATATATGCATATATTCATTCTATCAGTTCTGTTCCCTAAGAGGCCCCTGACTAATATATGTGCCTCCTTTAATCCTCTCTGCAAATTCATTAGGTGTATTTCATCTCACTTACACATGAGCAAACTGAATTTCAAAATTACTTCAGGTTTATTTTTCTGGCAAGCAGAAAAGATGAAACAAAGATTCAACTCTTGGTTTACATGCTTATGAAACACAAACACGTTTAAACATCTCAGGTATGTATTAATTAAAACTAAGGAATAATTATGATCTCCAACAATATACCTGAATCTCCTAGATTGTTGCATGAGAAAAGATCACATTCCTAAATGGTTGGTTTTTGTTTGTTTGAGACAAAGTATTACATAGTAGAGGCTTTCCTAGAAATCACTATGTAGTTAAGGATGACTAGAACTTCTAATTCTCCTAACTCCAACTACTAAGTGCTGGGATTACAGGGGGTGCTTCTCTGAGCCTTGATTATGCAACGTTGGGGATCAATCCCAGAGTTTTGTCCACTCTACCAACTGAGCTACACTCCCAGTCCAGTTCATAAAAAATTCTCCATAATAACATTTACATTCTCTCTCTCTCTCTCTCTCTCTCTCTCTCTCTCTCTCTCTCTCTCCCTCTCCTCTCTTTCTCTCTCTCTCTAAATATACACGCATATATATTTTATATTCACTGGTATAATTATGATGTGTACATTTTAAATGTTAAGACTGATAAAAATCCATAAGTCATCAAGGCAAGGCCTCCCATGAGGAGTCAGTAGAGCCTGGTACTTTCAGCAGAGGCAGATCCAAGCCCCTCTCCTTGCACCAAGGCTATGCAAGGTGTCCCCCCTATAGGCAGTGGGTTATAAAAAGATGGTGGGTTTTTGGGAAAAGGCTGAGGGGATGGGAGGAGAAGGGGATCTGTGGTTGGTATGTAAAATGAATAAAAAATTCCTTAGTAAAATAAATAAATAAATAGATAGATTGATAAATAAATAAATAAATCAGTCAGAGAAATGGTTGTACCACTGAGGATAGCATGATTTAAAAAAATGTAATTGTAACTATTTCCATTTTTTGTATACAAGTTAATGTGATTTCTCCTTTGTATAATTAAGGTCCAAGGAGATGTTGCTTTTCCTCATTGGAGACCCTGATAAACTTTGCTTGATCAGAACAATTAAACTATCTATCCTGTTGTATTTCACATTAATTTAATACTAGTTTCTCTCTTGGCTCTGGGCTTGGTATATTTACTTCTTTATGTTCCTTATACCACAACTCTATTTCCAGTCTTATAACTATCTTTGTTATCATCTCAAAACCATGTTGAATATATGTACAAGCACAATACAAATTTAGTAGTAGATGAGCAAAGTGCTAAGGCTATTAGCTGAAAGGTGGTATAAAAAGTTAATATTGGCTGTTCAGATATAATCAAGAGACTAGGGTTGGGCATGTCTGATAGTCCCAGTGCCTTAGTTAGGGTTACTATTGCTGTGATGAAACACCATAACCAAAAACAAATCAAAGAGGAAAGGGTTTATTTGGCTTATACTTCTGCATCACTGTTAATTGGAGGAAGTCAGGACAGAACAGGAACCTGGAGGCAGGAGCTGATGCAGAGGCCATGAAAGAGTGCTGCTTACTAGCTCACTTCACATGGCTTGCATAGCTGGCTTTCTTAAAGAATCCAGAACTACCAGCCCAGGGGTGGCCCCACCCACAATGAGCTGGGCCCTCCTCCATCAATTGCTAATTAAGAAAAAAACACCTTACAGCTAGATCTTATGGAGGCATTTTCTGAATTGAAGTTCTTCAGATAACTCCAGCTTGTGTCAAGTTGGCGTAAAAGTAGCCAGCATACCCAGTATTCATGAAGTTGAGGCAGGAAGATTACAATTTCCAGATTAGAATGGAGCTACATAGTGAGACAGAGAGGGAGGGGGGGGAAGGGAGGGAAGAGAGAGAGGGAGGGAGAGGGAGGGGGAGAGCATGTTCTTGTCTTTCATTTCAAGTCCAAATACCTCAATTTGTTAAATCTTTGTCCCATCACTTCTGAAATCCATGACAATTTTGTTGATGTCATGGGTGTTGTGGGTATATCATGAGATAATGCACATAGACATCCTCTGAGCTAGAACACGGTAGAGGAGCTTACCCTATTGCTAGTGTGGAGTAGAGAAGCAAGCCTGAGTCCCCACCACAGCTCCAGGACATCACTGTTCTCCATCTGTCACTTTTCCTCTGACCTACTTTTCCTTTCTAGAGCTTGGTAGGTGTTCCCACTAAGGAATCAAATCAAGACCTTCTGATGTCAGGAAGGCAAACTCAACAAGAACCTGTGAAATTGCCTTAAGAGGCTTGCCCAGATAATGACCAGTGAGCTCAGGTTCTGCCTTCTATCCATCCTTAGAGATAAAACGTTCCAGGTTACTCTTGCAAGTTTGATCATAGATGAAGCAGATGGGAACTGGTTCAGAGGACAGAGGGAACAATCTCCTATCACCCACCCCAATAACTACCATGGAAATTGATTTTTTTTACTTATTTTTCTTCAAAGCAGGTGACCTAACCTAGGGCCTTATACTTGCTCCACAAGCAATGAACCACTGAACTGTCTCCAGTCATCTTCTCATTTTAAAAAAATTATTGCTGAGCGTGGTGGCCCACGCCTTTAATTCCAGCACTCAGGAGGCAGAGGCAGGCAGATTGATCTCTGTGAGTTCTAGCCAGACTGCTCTACTAAGTAAGTCCTGGACAGTCAGAGCTCGGTTACATAGAGAAACCTTGTCTTGAAAAAAATATTACATAAGACTCCAAATATTCAGCCAATAATAAAATAGAGACTAATATCACCACTACCTGTCTAGAAGAGTAGTTGACATTTTGCTAAATATGGTGAGAGCTCCGTCTTTAAATGATGTTTTAAAAGGTTAGACGGATGTTCACCTCTCCAGGCTTTCTCTCCATGTCTCCCCTCTGATGAGGTACTGCATTTCCAAATAATTTGCATTTATGCCTTTTTTTCTATTCACATTCTCATACTGATGTTTGCATTACTATTAAAGTTACAAAACGGACATCCTAGCCCCTTTTTGTAAATTGCTTTTGTCACTCACTGGTTCAGTTCATACATTTCAACTGTATTCATTCTGGTTCCAGAGAATTGGACCCTTCCTATCAATACTTGTTGCATCTGCCTTTGGTTTCCAGATGTTTCCTCTTTAAGTTGAACCTAAATGTAGATTGTTATTTCCTGCCAGTACACTGGTTTTGCATTAATAGGATAGCATGACAACTGACCTCTCTTCTTTATGACTACTTCGTACATCTATGTGTCCATTGATTTGTTCCTCACTAAAGTCATGAATGACACAGTTCACATCATCAAGGAAACACAGACTTTACAATGTACCATCTATCCTTTAAACAAGAAATGCTTGAGTACCTGCACTGACACAAGGTACCACTCTAAGTTCATGGTAAACAGCAGGGGCAACATCCAGTTGTTATTACAGGTGACTGATGATAGTGGCCCTAGTGATGTGATAAGGAGGCAAACCTAATTAGGTGGGTTAAGAGAAGAATGCCTGTGAGGAGTCACTTGGATAGGCAGCTTAAGACGTTTCATGAAGGGGGTAAAAAGAGTGATGTTTTCCATGGCAGGTTTAAGACCATATCTATATACTACTAGGGACGAACTAGTAGAAAAAGAAACATGAAGATTCAGGGTTGTAATTTCAGAAGCAGAGTCCTTGAAAAGCTGAAAGAAGCTGAAACTCAAACTCTAAGCTTTAGTACTGGGGTTTCATAGCTGTAGCAACACAAGCAGGATGAAGTAAAGAGACAGAGTAAAGATGTTCTGGCCATGGGAAAATGTATGAATTCCCATGTGCCTCAAGTTTATCTATGTTTCCAATTAAAACGGCATAACCAGTTCCCATAAAAACAGACAAGCCCACAACTGGTGCAATTCACTTGTTACTAATGAAAAAATGGTATAACTCTACATGAAAATGGTCAAGAAAATTTTAAACAACACAGAAGCCATTTACATTTCCTGAACCAATCCCATTCTACCATACTTCTCTACTACCATTTCTGACACTTAAAAAGGGTCAGTCTTCTTCCTATATCCTGGTTGTTTCAATGAGAATGAGAATGGCCCCTGTGGGCTCATATATAAGAAAGCCAGAGGCTGTGGATTTGTTCCAGATTAACATACATCAGGTTTGATCAGCCAAGACCACCTGAAAGGTCTCCGATGACACCATGGCCCAGATGATCTGATATCCAGAATGGTTTCAAGGCAACTGGCTCAGAGGTTCACCCTTGCGGACTACTCCATATCGTAGAATTTTCTTTGTGTCCCCATAAGATACAGCGCCCCTCTCCAGCAGGAAGTAGTAAGAGAAACTATGCCCGCATTCCCAAAATTATCAAGCTGGCTTTGGAGATGGAATTGGCTCACTCCTTCTCTAATCCCAGACATATTGCTAAAAGAAAAGGTTAAGAGATTCTTGTGTCCCAAATCAGAAGAGCCCTCTGGTGTGGGACAGAGAAAAACCAATATTTTTATTTAAATCAGGTTGATTATAAATGCGATCTCTTTCTAAAGAAAAAAAAAAGGGGATATGATATAGATATAATAGGATAAAAGGATAGATTAAGGAACTTACTTCTAAAGAGCAACAACTCATTTAAAATATTTTACATTGGTATAGATTTTAGTCTATTGATATAAACTTAAAGTTAATTTTGTTATACTGTGTATATATTCCTACTCTTGTTTAAGGTATTATGTTTGTATAGCTCATTTAAAATTGTAAAGGATAATTAAAATAGATTAATAATTAATCATCTATGATAATCATACTCATAGCCATGTTAGTTAAGTCTTTTAGGTATACATAGAGATATTTCAGATAGATAGGTAACCTTCAAATACTTCAAAGACCTTCATAATATGGCATTTAAAATATTTTTAAAATTTAGACTTTCTGGACAGTGAGACATGTCTGCTCCTGGCAACACAGATTTACTTCAGAGAGGAGGATGGGCATTGAAGACACTTCATATCTTATCTTTACCTTGGCAAAAATAGCCATTTGGGCAAGAAACTATTCTTGCCTGGACTGTTGATCGACTGGACATGCAGGACCCATAGAAAGGTGACCACTAAACTTTGCTTGACAAAATGGTCCTTCAGGTACCTGCTTCGCAGAGGAAACTGCCAGACATTCTACAGGACACTGAGAGAAGTGACCAAGAGACTCTAGCCCTGTGGGCTGAAGACAAATGCCCCAACTTTACAAAGGAACATTAGGTGACTGTCCAGGCTGCCAGATGTCTCTGTCTACCCTGCAAGACTCCTGAAAGTTACTTGCATCCTTCTCCCATTTCTCAGGCAATAATATATCCTTCTGAGGTCTTTGATGTGGTTGAAGACTAGATAGTTATGATTTCCTCAGTTATGATAAAAGGTAAGTTAGATATAAAAACCTTAGACTCACAAATATAGGATAGATAGAATATTTTGTTTAATTTTGCCAAAACAAATAGACTAGATATTGTAACTATAATTCTTCCTTGATAATTGTTTTGTTATATGTAATTTAACATGTAAAAGTTAAAACCTTCCTTTAAAAAAAAAAAAAAAAAAAAAGGAAAAGGGGAAGTGCTGTGGATATTGCTCTGTATAAATAAAATGCTGTTTGGCCAGTGGCCAGGCAGGAAGTATAGGCGGGACAAGAGAGAAGAGAATTCTGGGAAGTGGAAGGCTGGGGAGGGAGACACCACCAGCCATCACCATGACAAGAAAGAGATAAGGTACTGGTAAGCCATGAGCCATGAGGCAAAGTATAGATTAATAGAAATGGGATAATTTAAGATAGAAGAAGTAGGTAACAAGAAGCCTGCCACGGCCATACAGTTTGTAAACAATGTAAGTTTCTGTGTGTTGGTTGGTTCTGAGCGTCTATTGGCCTGGCAGGTGAGAGAGATTTGTCCTGACTGTGGGCCAGGCAGGAAAACTCTAACTACACCCAGCTGAACTGCTTGAGAAAGATTAGGAGGTGTGGCCTTTTGGGGGAGGTAACTCACTGGGAGTGAGCTTTGAGGATGCAAAAGTCCAAGCTAGACCCATCAAGCTCCCCTGTCCTATCTCTCTCTACCTGCTGCCTCCAGATCAGGATGTAAAGCTCTCAGCTACTGCTCTAGCACCACACCTATCTGCTTTCCACCATGATGATCATTGACTAAACCTCTAAAACTGTAAGCAATCCTCAAATTAAACACTTTATTTTATGAGCTGCCTTGGTCATGGTGTTTTCACAGCAACAGAACAGTGGCTAAGACACTCTGCCTCTCATTTTGTTGTATTGAGATCTTATTCATTCCCCAAGGTCCATGTAGAACACACCCACTCTGGCTCCATAGTTCTACATGTCCATTACTCTACCACCCACCTGAACACTTCTGCTCCCAGTAGTCTCCCTCTCTACTATCATATTCCAGTATCCTCTTCCCTAAATGCATCCTCTTTTAGGTCAATCAATGGTTCCTTTATATACAGTTTCTTAGGTTTCATGTAATGAGAATTAAAAATCCTAGCAGGGAGAGGGGAAGGGCTCCTAAGGCCCACCCCTAACTAAGGAGCTATTGATAAATGATGGCTAAAGGGTGGTATGGGACAGTCACTTTTTTTTAGGAATGTGGACACTGGTAGGTTTTCCCTGCCCCAGTGGATGACATCACACCCATGGACAGAGGAATAGCACTAACTGGATTCAGTGAGTTAAAAATTAACTAATTAGTTACAAATGATAAAAGGAAGACATGAAATAGAAAGGGAGTTGTGATGCGGGCCCTGGAGAGGTTAAGGGGGAAGTGAAAGTGGATAGCAACAGGATACATTGTATGAGATTTTATTTAGATTAGGACCATTAATGAAGGGTTCTATCATCAAGATACACTGTATGAGATTTTAAGTGTGAAACAACAATTAATGAAAAAGGAGGTCATGAATTTGAAAGAGAGCAAGGAGGGGTATATGGGAGGGTATATTGAAAGAAGGAAAAGAAGAATGACGTAACTCTATTATAATAAAATTTAAAATGTGATTAATTTTTCAGTTTAAAAGAAAATTTCAAAGATTAAATAAAACATAAAGGAAAACAGGAATACCCAAGGTAAACTGGTGACCCGCAAATGAATGACTTCCTTATTTCTGCTTTCCCTTTACTTTTTCCTGTTTCTCCTTTCTCCTTTTTCTTCTCCATTCTCCCTCACTCTCCCCTCTCCTCCCTCCCCCCTTACCTTGCTTTTCTACTTTCTTTCTCCTGCTATATTTCCTCTCTAGGTGATCTGACTGAAGAGACTGGCACTCAGTGTTTCCATTGAAGCCAAGCCACAGCTCATTCTGCTCTCAAAGGGCCATGGTGGTTCTTTCTGGATGCCAGACCCTCTTTTGTGGAATTTAAAATGGCTTTCTACTACTTTCTGCATCCTGATCCAGTATTCTCTCAACTCTCAATTTAAAAGTCCAAATCAAGATTCTCAAGGAAATAGTCTCTTCTGGGGACAGGGTGTTGGCTCCTCAGAAGAAAGGCTGCTCCTGAACACCTTTGTTACCTACACAAGCCCTTGATGTCTCTGTTCCAGGCCTTGCTCAACTTACTAAGCAACTTAGCTCAGATTTTTCCCTCAACAAATATCATACTGTTAAAATAAAGAACTGTAAAATGGAGAACATGCACAAAAACTCCCGAGTAACTAGACTGAATTAGGTCTTGAAAATGTCCTTCACATTGCCTGATTTGCAAACACAGAAAAAATTTCACTATTTTTTGTACTTGCTCATGTTAAGACCAAAACATAAGCTTAACTAATCAAAAGCTGCCACAGAACTGAATTTTCAGCTCAATTTTAGTGCCAAATAGGCAATCCATAGCAGAATATAATGAGTTGTCTTCCTTCTGTGTTTGCTAGAGAAAGACCTTCCTTCTCTTTTAGCTTCTGTTGACACAGCCTTATTAAATTACTTCTTGCTACAAAATCCACAACACTAAACTTTTTTTGTGCCTTGGTTTTTCCTTTAACAGCATCCTTCTCAGAAAAAATATCAGTGGGTTGAGGAAGCAATTGGGAAATTGCTTGCTAAACTTGTACAAAACCCTTTAGCAATCTCCATCACTCATAAACCTGGTATGGTTGAACATGCCTATCGGAATGGAAGGAAGAGGATCAGGAATCCAGGTCATCCCTTCTACATAGTGAGTGTGAGGCCAGGCTGGGATACAGGAGACTGTTTCATGGGGAGAGAAAAAGGACAAAGAAATTGGTAATGGTTGTAAATAAAGTATTCTCAACCTCATTAATAATGATTAAACCTCACATAAGACCCCAACTGCAAGTCCTTCCATATATACCTTCAACTCTATGTGGCAATCACTCACAGAGAGCTTTTAGCTATTAGAACTTCCATCTGCCCTTTATCACATTATTCTTGCCTCTTTATGTTGTCCTCAACTTTAAGCCTTCGAAACTCTTGGGCTCAGCCTAAGGTGATTATTAGCACGACTTACTTTTTGTAACTACCAAGACAGCAGTGTGTGTGTGTGTGTGTGTGTGTGTGTGTGTGTGTGTGTGTGCACTGAAGATGTAACCCTGGGTCTCACACACAGCTAGACATACATTTCATCACTGAGCTATACTCTCAGTATATCTTTGTGGCTTCTTAACATGGGTGTTAGCATGCTACATGCTATGGTGAGATAGAGACTTTACTTTTACCAATGACCACAGGACTATCCTTTGCTTATTTACCAAAGTGATTCCTGTCAATTATTTTCCAATCTGTTCATAGTACAGTGACTTGTAGGGTCTGACAGCCTGGTGAGAGCTTGTCTGCATATAAATATATCATTGTGTAGTTATCACTATAATCTTATTTTGTCCCCACCTTAGGGATCTGGCCAATTGTTCCCAAGCTTGAGGATAGGTAGGTTCTGTCTTACTTGGAGGGACTCAGTGGTTTGTGCCTATACCTCAGATTAATGACCTTAAAATAGGGATTTCAGAGAACTGCTATTTTCCAAAATGGACAATTGACTTGATGATGCATCCTGATTGGTGTTGTTTAGATGAATTATGAGTATTTCCAGCTTTGAATGTTTTCTTTAGCCACAGGCTTACAGACTGCTTGGTGGATGATTCATTTACACAAATCAAGGAACACAGGCATCGCATTTCATCTTCCAAGGCTGTCTTGTTTGTTCTAGGCACATGGCTCAATTTACCCAACATGACAGAGTGGATCACTCACCGCTTGTTTGGTTGGTTTGGTGACATGCCTGCTTTCTGGTGTGGGTTCTTGCCACATCATACCTCAAATGTTTCCACATGTGCAGGGATCTATCCTGGGGTGGTGGCTCAGCGTTTGTGGCCATGCTGACCTGAGTTCAAACTCCATTTTTTTTCCTGTAAGTTCTAAGGCCTTGAACTAATGAGCACCTTTAAGTAAGATTCCATTTGTTAACCAGAAAATGGGAACAATGATAAAACAGTAATATTTGCCCTAAAAGTCAAATGGAATTCAATAAGATGATACTAATGATAGGATGCCTTAGGCATTTAGCTCATGTTTATTCCTCATTTTTCTTCTTTTGCAAAGAAGGCAAGAGTCCACAGAGCTCATTCCGCTTTCTCTGTATGTTTCCTTAACAAGGGCACACATGATACTTATTGGAAGAAGTTTGTCAAAATATCTATTTCCTCACGGTTAGATGCAATATTTTGTAAAATCTCCAGCACTGTCTCCTCTATTTGTGCCTTGTCTGAATGTTTCTAAGACTGGTGAATGCTGAACTCAGACCAGGTAAAATTTCTAGTGTACATGATGTTTTAGGTACTCACTCCCACCATCCTGCGGCTGGCTTTGGGCACCTCAGTGCCTTGCTTTAGTCAGCCTTGTGTGTTGTTTTCTCCCCTCTCTCTTCTTTCCTTTGGCCCATCTCTCTGCCTTTCTAGTCCCCCCCCCCTCTCTCCTCTATTGCTTTTACTTTGTCTCCTTCCTTGCAGTGTTCAGGATTGAACCTAAGCCCTCGCACACATGAGACAACTGTTTTACCACTGAGTCATATTTCCCAGCAGACCCCTTGCTATGTTTTCATTCCTCCAATACACCATCTGCTGTACAAACTAGCTCATTTCTCTCAGTAGCTCAGATACACTGATATCGTTGAGATTAATTAAAAGAAGAGACCTCTAGGCAACTTTCCCTACTGGAGTGTTTAAAAAGATACAGACTCTGCATATAACTGTGACACTTGCACATTTGTGCTTATTGCTACACTATTCGAAATGGCTAACACACTGAATTAACCTAGATGTTCATCAACAACTGAACAGAGAAAGAAAATGAGGTATATACACATAGTAGAATTTTATTTGGCCACAAGGAAGAAAAGATGCTTTTTTAAAGAAGTGAATGGAATTGGAGATCATCATGTTAAGTGAAATAAAACAGACTCAGACAGATAAATATGTGTTTTCTCTCACATATAGAATCTAATTTTCTTAAAGTTCCTTTACGACACGAAAGTAGACTGACAGGAAAGGGTAGCAGGGACAAAAGAGAGTAAGGGGGTGAATGTGATGAAAGGGTATGATGTAAATGTGTGAATGACAGCATGTGATGACTATACGCTTTACAATATTACCCCCCCCCCAAAAAAAAAGCATTCTATCCAAGAATTCTAAAATTAGTTTCCTACCCTGGCTGCATGAAAGCCTTGACCCCACCTCCAGACCTTCTCACTCAGTTCACATGGGGTGGGGTCAGTGAGTGATTTTATAAAGCTCCCTCCTGGCTTTCTATGTTATCAGGACAGAACCACTAGAATGGGGTCAAAGGGTCTTCATTCAAGCTCTTAGATGACACTTTTAAAATTGTTTTTATTTTTTGAGATCATAATATAATTATATAATTTTTCCTTTTCCTTTCCTGCCCCCAAGTGACAAGCATGACACTATAACCCTAACGGTAGAGTAGCGGTACACATGCCTTGGCAGGAACCGAGAGCTCTCCTATGCGATTCTTAAACATAAAAGTTAAAACAAATCCATTGCCTCCCAGTTAACCCCTAGCTCCAGCTCTGGAGTAAATTCCAGGTTCAAATGCATACTCTCAACCTTGCTACTTTATTATTTTGAGCAGGATACTTAACTGATTCCTCATATAAGCTGAATGTCTATGTGGATTCAAAACATCTATACCATTCAGGTATAACACAAATCTTAAAGAGTCTTCTTAATAAAAAAAAAAAAAAAATCCTGGAGCCAGAGAGTGGGGTGAAAGGTGAAGATCAGAGGAACAGAAGAAGCCAGTCACAAGTTCTTACTGCTAGGAAATCCTCAGCACAAGAGAGCTACTTCCTGTATACACATGCTTTATATACCTTTCTGTGCCCTTCCATCTTACTTCCTCTCTCTGCCCAGCTCTATCACTTCCTGTCTGTCTGTACAAACCTCCAGACCTCTATGATTAACTCCTGTATACACATGCTTTATATACCTTTCTGTGCCCTTCCATCTTACTTCCTCTCTCTGCCCAGCTCTATCACTTCCTGTCTGTCTGTACAAACCTCCAGACCTCTATGATTAACTAATGCTGAGATTAAAGGTGTGTGTCACCACGCCTGGCTCTGTTCCCAGTGTGGCCTTGAACTCACAGAGATCCGGATGAATCTCTCCCTCCTGAATCTTAGGATTAAAGGCGTGTGCTATCACTGCTAGACCTCTAGGTTTAATATAGTGACTGGTTTTGTCCTCTGATCCTCAGGCAAGCTTTATTTGTTAGAGCACAAATAAAGTGTCACCACATTCAGGGCCTAAAAAGATGGCCCAACTGTTAAGAATGCTCACTGCTCTTGCAGAAAACCTAGTTTCAGTTCCCAGCCCCCACATCAGTTGGCTCACAACTTCCTGAAAGTCCAGTTCCAAGGTATCTGATGGCCTCTGGCCTCGGTGGGCACCTGCACATACACGGTGCCCATAAAATCATGCAGCTTCTTTCACACACACACACACACACACACACACACACACACACACACACACACACACACACACACACACACACACACACACACACACACACACATACACACACCCCACAGACACAAAAGTAACAAAACCATTAAAGTGAGTTGGGCATCACTGAACATGGTATTTGGTACATGCCTGGCACTTTTTCTCCAGTGACAGATGTGGTTATGACTGCCATGATAAAATACTGATTGGGCCCTTTTTGTGAGTGAGCCTTTTGTGAGCACAACATACACACATAGTCTCAGTCCTTCTGCTGCAAGGACATCTCTCAGTTCCTTGGTGCCCTTGTGCATCAGGAGTTTATGCAGAGTATAAAAGAAGTGAGACCTCAACAAAATATCCTACAAAGGTTTTAGAAGAAGAATTTGCAAGTGCCAGCTGTTGGGGCCAATGGGATGGCTCAATCAATAAACCTGCCTGCTGCCAAGCAAGCTTGATGCTCTCAGTTCGATCCTTTGACCTCATATGAGGGAAGGAGAAAACCAGCTCCTGCAAGTTGTCTCCTGATGTCCACATAAGTCCTTTGTCATGCTTATGCATGTACATCTCTATCACTCCCACCCCTCCTTCTCCCTTCAATTTGCACAATGCCCCCCAACCTTTCTCAAGTTCATGACCTCTTCATCTTCAATTATTATTGTTGTATATACCCACACAATTAATAAATAAGTATGAAAATAAATAAATGTAAAATACTTTAAATGTTAGCTATCTTAACTACAGAAAATGGTAGACTTTCAATAACAGTTGATAACTCTTGTATATTTTAGTGTTTCTTGTCCAAGAATATAGTCCAATTGGTTCCTTAGTTGGAACCAAGTATCTTACTAGAACTTATTTCCCCAACTCGGGGTACAGTGAGCTTGCAGCATCAAACATTCAGAGATGATTCCCAAATGCCCAAATGAGTGAATTTCTAAGAAATTTATAACTACCTCTATGCTTCACACCAATCTTACCCAAGTCTCAAGACTGTAAAGCTTTTTTGAGCATGGGACTATCCATTCTGTTGGCAGATGCTGCAAACCTGCCGGTAGCTTTAATCAACAGCAGGTCTGATTTACGTTGCCTATGGAGGTAGCCAGGGAAACAGAACTCTCTAATGCTGATTAGGTTATTGCTGAGTCCTTGAAAATTGACTAGGGAGGAAGAGGGAGGTATGAGAAATGAGCTAAAAGTGCTTCCCATCACATTTGATATGAGGTTCTTTCACTCTGGCAGAGGACCACATTCTGTTGTTGCTGATATGAAATTTCTACAACTGCTCTGAAAACACACAAGCAGGTTCCATGCCGGTCCTCTACTCGAAGCACTGGGCCTTGACAGTGATGGAGTAGTCAATCTCCTCCATTTTGGGGGCTTAATGAAATCTTACAGATTACATGATAACTGCAATACTCCTTCACTAAGAACTATAGTATACAAAACAAATCATGTTTCCTCAATTTAATGGATATTGATTAAAGAGTTTATTTTAAAAGATTTAGGCAAACTTGGTTCCTTGTTTTATTCATTCACACCCATGTTTTAATTGAGAGCCTAAATGCTCCAAAAGATTATATTAACTTGTTCGCCCTCTACTGGCCATAACTGGAGTACAAACCTGTTTTTGACCAGGTCCTATAAAGTTATAACTTTTTTCTTAATTTTTTAAAATTCATTTTGCATACCAACCACATATCCCCTCTCATCCCTCCTCTTGCTCCCTCCCCCACTCCACCCACCTTCCCCTCCCCTGGCATACCCCTCATCCCTCCTCCAACAGGGTAAGTTCTCCCATGGGGGAACAGCTAAGCCTGGTACATTCAGTTGAGGCAGGACGAAGCCCCTCCCTGCTGCATCAAGGGTGAGCAAGGTGTCTGACCACAGGTAATGGGATCCGGAAAGCCAGCTCATGCACTAGGGATAGCTCCTGATCACAATACCAAGGACCCCTGAAACAGACCCAGCTACAGGGAGACACCATAATCAAGTGATAACTTTTTTATAGAACTCCCTAGACTTTGAAACTCAAACACATTTTCTCAAAGTCAACTAGTCAACTATTGAATATTGAGCAATGTGTGTGTGTGTGTGTGTGTGTGTGTGTGTGTGTGTGTGTGTGTATCCCCAAACTGTTTGCTTTATTTCAGCATGTTAGCTTCTCAAAAAGAGATCTGATTTCAGAAATTTGTGATTGATGAAGAACATGGCCAGGAGATAGTTTATGTGGATTTATAAGATTGGAAGGACACAAGTTTGAGTGACTTTTTGGTCCTTCTAGATGATGTGGTGTATGAAGTATAACTCAATGAGACATTAAGAACCCCAAGATCTAGCCCTGATTCTATTTTATTCTTGAGGTTCTTTTGAGTTTTGACATGTTGATTTCTGACTTAGGTCATACTAAGCTTGAATACACAGAAAGGACATGGAGATATTCTCAGAAGTATGGTTTCCATTAATATCCTTTAGTTCACTCTGCTCAGGAAACTCCCCTGAAGACACAAGGTTTATCTCTGTCCCACTTACCCAAACATACCTAAAACTAACAGCTCTACAGGGACAGTCTGAAAAGATGTAATTTTTTTTTTTTTTTTTTTACTGTTATGGAGCGGGGGAGAATGCGTCAGGAGATTCCAGACACAAAATTTTCTGTGGGTCTTTATAATTCAAAAACAGTGAAATGATGAGACCCTTGATGCCCAAGAAAGAATAACCGCCATTGAGCTCCTGATGAGAAACAATTTTGCAGAGCTGACCTGCTGTGTGACCAGCAACCTTTTAACTTCCATTAGTTTGCATTCTACTTCTTCATCCCTGGGCACAGTTCAAAGGAGACATTTTCCCAGACACAGTGACTGCAGAGCAATCCTCTCTCCTTGAAACAAATGCTAAGAGCATTTAAGAAACTCAGAGTCAGGACATCTTTTCCTGTCGTGAGGGAAAACTGAAAATGTCACATAAATCAACATCTAAATGATTGACCTAGTATTGATCTGGCTTTGTGAAAAGTCACAGAATTTCATGAATGAAAAGAAACTAGTAACTTCTACATTTAATTAAGCACTGAGTCCATCAGGCACTTTCAAAGGCATAATTTCATTTGTTTCTTAAGGTGACACTGGAAATGAGGGTGATAGGAGCATTATAGAACTCATTTGCTGATGAGGCTGAGGAGATTACATACCTTGCCTGCAAAGGCCAAATCACAGAGATAATGACTAGTTAAAGTATCGCTGTGACAGATTTTTGCAGAAAACATCCTGGTCATTCTAAAACTACCAACCTTCTGCCTCAATATTCATGTGTGATATGTATTTCCAAAGGTAGCAAACACAAAATAAACAATGGCTTACCAGGAGAAAGGACACAAAAGCATCAGAGATAGAGAAGAAATGTTTACAAATGAGTCTGCATCATTTTCCCAATGTATATTAGACAGTGAGATCAGCCCCAACAAAGTACTATGTGGGAGAATCATCACATCTTAGGAGACCATGACCCCGCCAGTTCACTGCCCACCTAGGAGATAAACTACTGCAGATTAATCTCTATTTTGGACTAGGTCTGCTGAAAATATGAAGGATATTAATTCTTAGAGGTGGCAAAACAATGGGAAGGGGTTTAAGACAGGTCACATCCAATCCCATGATCAAGTTCTTAAAAAAAAATATATCAGCACTAATTCAAAAATATGCTTCCAATTCCTCATCCTCTCTCTTTCTATTATTAATATCCCACATTAATCACCCAAAAGATAGGAATAGAGCCATCTAAGATGTGACTTCCAGGTGGTCAGTTTCATGGACTGAAGTTTTCAAGAAGATTCCTCTTCCTTTATGACTATTAAAGGATCTGAGACCCTATCCATTTCATCCTCAGCAACAGGAGGAAGTACACCTCATGCTGTCTTTGGTATCATGCCTATAATCACATCTGCAACAGGTGCAGAAGGAGCTCATCTGAAGTAATTGTGTGTGCTTAGCCCTCTCAGTCTCATCTATATAACTGTTTTGTAAGTATAAGCCATGAAATACACCAGTCCAGACACAAGCAAGTCCATCTGGTAAAACTGAAATATCTGTATGGCCTTTATGTAAGCATTTGATAAAATCACCAACAACAGTCTTAACCACCAACAGTCTTATTTTTCAAATGGATTCCAGCTCTCTTTCCTCTGAATGCCCATCACCTTTCTTGCATCTCTGGGACAATGGCTTTTCATGTGTTTTCTCTGCTGATTAAACTATCAGATCTTGTGCACAGAGTGTGCATGATTACGCATCTTGCCCACCTCTGCCTGTAAGAGGGAATGAAGCCTCTGGAGTCAAAGAACTCAGAAAGCTGGCCCTGCTATCTGCTAGACTTGTAGCACTTAACCTCTCTGAGCCTGTTTCAACAGTGAAGCAGTAATTGTAAGGCTCCAGTGAGATAATGCATGGAAATTGCTTAGCTATTGCCTTGCCCCAAGTAATTGACACAATAAGACTCTGTCCTCAGTTGGGCTGTCGGGAGATAAAATCTGTGACTGGGATTTAAGTGTCTGAGATAAGGGAGGAGTCTGAGAGAGATGGGGACAAGTTTGAGGAGACAAGACAGAGGGAGGAGCTACACTGAATCCAGCTTTAATGAGTATTCTAGATTGCTTCTGGATCAGTGTGATAAATGGTGGCCAAAACCAACTTGGGGGAGGAAAGGACTTATTTGGCTTACAAGTGATAGTCCATTATCAAAGGAAGCCACAGTATGAAACTCAGAGGCAGGAACTGAAGCAGAGACCATGGAGAAAAGCTGTTCACTGGTTGTTTGCCCTGCCTTACTCAGTTACCTTCATTATATAACCCAGGACCACTTGACTGGGGATGGTACCCTCCTACATTAATTAGCAATTTGAAAATGTCCCACAGACCAATTTGATGTAGACAATTCCTCAATTGAGGTTCTCTCTTCCAAGACGCTTCAGGTTAACAACTGAAGATAATTATGATGGTAGGCTTTAATGGAGAGTACTAAAAGATAAATTGCATCAGAGTTAGTTGTGTCTTGGAGAGGGTACATCGCTTCCTGTCTTCCCACCTTCCAAACATGCCAAGTTATTTGGAAGAAGAGGACACATGCTCAATGGACAGACAGCTCCCCCCTGGCCATGGACAATGCTCTATAGAGGGCCAGTAGCAGGCATATGGCAAACATGTAAGAAAGATCTGGGCAAGATACCAATGTCATCCATCACTGTATTATTATTGTATTTGCATCATCATATGCCTTCTGGGACTCAAGGACTAAAGTATGAGAGCGTGTAAAACTAGCATGAGCCATTCATGCCTTGTCCATGGGTCCAAAAGCTTTGGCAGTGGCTTTCAGTTTTCTCCCCTTCACTGGTCCTTGTAATTACCAAGACTACACAAGGTTGTAGCACATCCCTAAATTCCCTGGCATGCTGATTATGTCTGAAGCTGGCTTAACTGTTAATTTCCTTGCTTCCCTTGTTTCAGAGATTTTCCAGCATTAATTACACCTACGCTTACATCCAAATATTTCATTGTGATGCAGATTGTACTTGTAAGTGCATGAATTATTCTTCCAAGGCTAAAGGAATTAATAATGTTTCACCACTCACTGTGACATGTTTCCAAGCACTTAAGTGACAGATGCACTTTTAAATGATGTACTTTTTCTTCTCTTTGACTTGCAGAGACCCAGATTGAAGAGACAGGAGATGTGAAAGTATTGCCTTTTGAATCTACTGAGGTCGAACTTGGGACTCCATCTCCATCAGCAAACGCATGAATAAGTAATGAGCTCATCTCAGTACCTGCTTGAGGAGATTGTATCAGCAAGCTTAACACCCGAAACAACATTAGGACAATTCCCCAGGCATCCATAGAGGGAGTGGAGACCTGGGTTAGCCTTTAATAGGATTAGCAAAAGTATTATAAGATACTTTATAAAGTTTAGTGATTTGTATTAATTCTTCTGATATCAACTTTATGTCCAATAGTCCTGATTTCATATTTCCTTCCTTTGAACTAACCAACCTTTTCCAGAGATTTAATTTCTGTTCTTTATCACTGTGGACCAACATAAATGAAGCCATTTTGATTAAGAGTCCAGGTCTGTTTTGTACTGGTGGCCCTAACTTATGACTTAAGAGTCTTTGACCTTATTGTGTTGACATTACATGTTGAGTAAAACCTCATGTAAGACTTTAAATTTTGGTCTTATATCATGCTAGCAATCTATGGTACAATACTCTCTGGTGTTGCTGGACAGTGGCAGCCAACTGCAGCTCCCAGCCAGCCAACTGATAATGATGTTAGAAATTGATGTTCTATAGTGTATTGAGTTGTTTAGCTGTGATGGTCAATAGTTTAAGTTTATTAACTGTGCCTTTGACTGATAATATTTTTAACTTATAGTGGTTTTAAACAACCCCATAGTAAGTAAAGGAGATCCCATAGTTACGTTTAGTTCTCTCCTCTGCCCGCAGTGTGTATTCAGAAAACAAGTATTAGCAGGTGAGAGGAGAAGTTTCATAGTGAGGAACCAAAATATATATGAGAAGGGAACTGGGATCCCAAACATTGTCATCACCACCACAAGGTTATGGAAATGGATATGCAACAACTAACTGCTTAGTTTGAGAAAATTCAATGTACCCGGTAGACTTACCACCTCAGTGTGCCAAATTTCATTTTGGATCAGTGAGAATTATAAGGCATTTGAATAAGTAAGAAAAAGCAAAAATTAAAGTTACTCTTTGATATGGATAATTATGAGGTTATTAAAATGTTATATGCAAATCTGTATTAGTGGCAAAACAAAAGACTAATTTTGGAATAGAATGCAGATGGGTTCTAGAATAAGGGCTGGAAAACTGGCCAATTCTGTTCTTCCATTTGTTTCTATAAGGTCGTAATAGAACATCAGCATGCATAATCATTTTCTCATTGTCCATTGTTACTTGTATAGTATAGCAGTGGAGTTGAATTATCAAGACAAAGAAAACTCTGGCTCACAAAGACAAACAGAGTCACCCATTTGCACCTTACATAAGACATTTGCTGCTGGTCATCATGAGCTATGACTTTTATCCTCAACTTAGGTTGTTGAGGCTAGAGGATCAAGAGTGAGAGCAGGAGGAATAGTCTTCCCCAGGGAAGAGCACACCAATTGATTACCCAATACCAAACAATCAGCCCTGAAAACTATACATACAAGTGACATTAGGCAGACTGAGCAGGTTCTGTAGAAGTGAAAAAGGATAGAGGAAGAGGAGAAAAAAGAAAGAAAAGGAGAGGAGAGAAGAGAAGGAAAAAGAATTAAGAGGAGGCAGTGGAAGAAAGGAGGGAGGGGGAAGGGAAGGAAAATATTTTGTGATGTTGGCTTGCTCTTTGGGATTAAATACTGACTCTAGTACTGATTAGTTGTTTTCTTTTTGGAAAAAAAAAAAAGTACTATCAACATGAGGAAACTAACAGTATCTCCTACTTTCCTGCCATAAAGTATGGATGAGATAAAACACACCAAGTACCAAGAATAGTTTCTACCACTAATTCACAATTCATATCCATTAGCTATCATTATCATAGACAGCAACAACAGATCACCTTCTCCCAGTGGGTCATTGGCTGTTACGCCAACAGAAGCAGCTAGATGCTCCCCTCTTTCCCTGTGAGAAAGCCTTCTCCCTATGTCTTCTCCACATACTTACTGTGAATGCAGACTGTCTTTTTTCTAGGCATCTTAAAGTAGTCATGCAAAAGGGAAGCCATTTTCTCTTCTCCTACTGTAGTCCTAGTCTAAACCTCAAGAAGAGATGACAAACCTTTTTCCTTTGCTTCCTGCCAAAAAAAAAACCTTAAAGGCCAGCCTAACAACCTTAATAGAACAATGAGTTTGTTTCCTCACTTTTAAAATCAATTAGGGACTCTGAAGATGATCCAGAGACTGTAGTTTATATTACCAGCCCTGAATCCCTTGGAAACTGTGTATTTGTTTGTATAGATGTTCTGCTTAAGGTTAGAGGTCTATGCTCTGAGGTAGGGATGTAAAAGCAGGAGAAGTGATGAAATGAGTAGACATTGTGATTAACTCATCTAATTGAAAAACACAAATGTGTAGCTGGAGTTTTTCTGGTCCTGCCTGGTCCACAGTCAGGACAAATCTCTCTTACCCACCATTCCCACAGCTGCTTAGACCCATCCGAGTAAACACACAGGGACTTACATTGCTTACAAATTGTATGGTTATGGCAGGCTTCTTGCTAACTGTTCTTATGTCTTTAATTAACCCATTTCTTTCTATAAGTTGCCATGTGGCTCGTGGCTTACTGGTACCTTACATCTTGCTTGTCATGGCATTGGCTGTCAGCGTCTCTCTGCCTCAGCCTTCCACTTCCCAGAATTCTCCTCTCTCTGTGTCCCACCTATACTTCCTATGTGGCTACTGGCCAATCGATGTTTTATTTATTAACCAATCAGAGCAACACATTTAACATACAGAATATCCCACAGCACAAATGGATGAACGGACTACATTTTTTTTGCTGTCTCTTTGTGTGTGTGCACATGTGTGCTTGAGCACAAGTATGAGCATAGTCCTTATACCAAAGTGTGCTAGGCACTGCCATGGGGCCATAGAGAAGATCAATTATGCAAAATTCCCAGCCAAAGGAGTTAATAATCTCCTTTGTGGATAGCAAGTCCACAAAGAGTTAAAGAGTAATTAATAAGTTCAAGGACAACAATGGGAAAGATGTGCATGTAGTGAGTAATTAGTGGCTAAATGCTGTCTTCAGATAGTTAACATTATAGAAAATTTAGAGGAGAATAAGATCCACATGGCACATGAATTTGTTGAGCAAAACACAAGAAAATAGGCCTCTTCCTCTTACTAAAGGAAGATTAAAAACATTAAAGCTAAATATGTATTTACATTTCAAATGAGTCATTTAAAGTGTTTTAGTTTAAAATGAGCATTAATGAACGAGCTTCCCAGGCTCACAATGCATGTTAATCAGCCACTGGATGTTGTCTCCTAACAATATCAGTTATAATGTCTTGGAGAACATGTGCACACCTGATCAAAAGGTGCAGATGCACATCAAGATCTATGGTATGGTGAAATCTTGAGATGACATGATCTCATTGCCAATGCAGGTGTACAGGATGGAGCCCTGACCTTTGTCAATGAGGAGAAAAGGGTGGTCAGTGAGGATGGGGTGGTACCCTGACCTGTGTCAATGAGGAGAATGCCGTGTTCTCCTGAACTATGTCAGTGAGGAAGACAAGATGATGCCCTGAACCGAGTCAGTGAAACCAAGCATTGACAGGACGTAGCAGAACTCAGGAAGCTTTGCTGAGTCTGACTGAATGAGCCTATGGTTCAAGTCAAACATATTATGAGAAGACCAGCCTGACACACCTGCAGAGGGGCCTCCTTAACAAAACTTGGTTATCATGTCCATCACTTTCCTGCAGGCATCCTTACTTCTCAGATGTCTGAGGAAAGGGCTTCCTTCCAAGTATGTCACTAAATTCAAGTTTAAGCATGTGTTCAGATATCTGTAGATCACCTGAGCTCATCTTTTGGTAATTCCTTTCTGTTATCTTCTTGTAGAGACTTCCTAGCATACTGGTAAAAAACATATTTCAAAATCCAATTAGCCAGGGTTCAAATTCCAGTTTTGCCATTTCAATCTTTATCAAGATGCTTATTGGTGCTCTGAGTTTCTGTAAACCCAGTCACAACCCAGTGTGTGTGGGTATGTTTGTGTGCAAAAGCATGTATGTGTTTGTGTATATCTGTGTGTGTATAAGCACATGCATGCGTGTGTATTCATGTACATGTTGTATTAGGTATGTGTATATGTGTATGAATGTGTGTATTTGTATATGTGTGTATATATGTGTGTGTATGTGTGTATGTGTGTGTGTGTGTGTGTGTGTGTGTGTGTGTATAATAGCTCTGAACTCACAGTGTCCTTTGAGCAAATGAGCTAATATACATAAAGCTTTTAAAACAATGCTCAGTACCTAGTGATCACTTAATTAAATATAAACTGTCACATCTTATTACACTTTCTTCTAATTACTTAACCTGCCAGCTACAGGGATAGCTGTGTCTCCTTTTCTGAGACCAATACAAGAAGATATAAAAATGTCAAAGTTTACCCACTTAGTAATCCTATTTCTATCTTTGTGTTTCTTACCTCAAAAGGACCCAATTATAGTAATTCAGTTCTATCTACTTAAGTGATCTTTTTGCTAGATGCAGTGTTTTCATTTATAGGTATCTTTAATTCAGCCAATATCAGTGTTTCTAAGACCCAGCCTTTGCATCCCACCTCCCTCCATCTGCTGAGTTCCACTGATGCATGCTCTGTGCTTTCCTGAGATCTTGCCTATAGCAGGGTTACTTGAAGGATGACTGTATGTCTACCTGGAGATCTCCCATGGTCCTCCTGAATCCCTCCACCCCATCAGTTCCTGTGAACAGCTTATTGTTTTCCACGTCTTTGTTATGTTTGGTTTGTCCTCAAGTCAACTCAGATGCTATCTTAGAGTTTTCCTCATGGCAGACAGCCCAGAAGACCTAATCATCCACCATCCCATAGCTATGCAAGATGGGCTAAGTTGCTTCTAAGCACTCTCAAAAGCTTCATCTTCTTTGTGTCATCAAGTTGTGCTCTGTTTGTTGTAAAAATGATATGACATTCAGAACTCCTGAGTATTCCATCACTAGCAAGACTGTCATCAGCATCAAAATGGGGAGAAGACATTAGTGAGAAATGATATTAATTAAAAAAAAAGATCCACAAAAATGAGTACTACTTAGCACACAAACTGAAGCCACTATTTAGTATGTAGTGCAGAAAAAAGGTGCTAACTAGCACTTCTGTAAATCACTCTCTAAAGCCTAGGTATGTGAAGTCATGAATCCATTTCCCAATTCTTAGTAGAAAAATAGCTTCAATAAGAAGAGGAGCATGGCAACAGCTCTGTGGAGAGCACATAAACGGGAATGTTAATTGAATTTGGTTTCACAAACACACACACACACACACACACACACACACACACACACACACACACTTAAGAGTTAAAATAGAGCTACCTTATAATGGGGCAATGATGCCCAGTGCCATAAATAGTGTCCTAGTTTGATTTCTACCACTGTGATAAGGACCATGACCAAGAGCAATTTGGAGAGCAAAGGGTTTATTTAGCATACAGATTACAGTTAATTATTATGGGAAGCCAAGGTGGGAACTCATGGCCAGAACTGAAGCAAACATCATGTGGCTTACTGGCTTGCAACCCATGGCTTGCTCAGTTTGCAGTCTTATGCAACCCAGAACTGCCTGTCCAGGGGCAGCACTGCCCCCTATCAGCTATGTCCTCTCACATTAATCATTAATCAAGAGATGAGAATGTAGGGGTAAGGCTCCAGACAGGCACCAGCTTTACTTCTCTATGTTCAATGAGCTGTGTGGATGCTGTCCTTGGCAATGGGGCCCCACTGTCCATTTTTGGAGAGCAGTCTTCTGTTCTAATATCAGCCTGAGTTGTTTAGGGATTTCCATGGGACCCCTACAGCCAACAACTGAACTGAATGCAACCCAGTCTCACCACTGGAAGCCTTATCTGGCTACAAAGGATAGTTGGTTCAGACTCCATAACCTCCGTTACTAAGAGTCCTCACTAGGACTCATAGATTCCAAGCAGTTTCCACTGAACTAGGTTTCTATACCACCCCAGTATTTCCCTATTCCAGCTACCTTTTCTGACATTCTCCAATATCCCTGCCCCTCCCAATTTGATCCCCCCTGCTCCCATCCCTACCCATCCCTAGTCTACCCACAAAATCTATTATATTTCTACTTCCAAGGGAGATTTTTGTGCCCACCCAATATAGAGCTCCCCTCTTTACCTAACCTCTCTGGGTCTGTGGGACTGTAGTTTGATTATGATTTACCTAACAGCTAATATCCACTTATCAGTGAACATATACCATATTTATCTTTCTGGGATTTGGTTACCTAAATAATGATGATTTTTTTTTCTAGTTTCATCAATTTGCCTGCAAATTTCATGATGTCATTGTTTTACATTTCCACTGTGTAAATGCACCACATTTTCTTTATCCATTCTTTGGTGGAGGAACATCTAGGTTGTTTCTAATTTCTCCCTATTATGAATAAAGCCACAATGCACATAGCTGAGCAAGTGTCCTTGTGTTAGAATGGAGCATGCTTTGGTTATATGCCCGAGTCTGGGACAATAGTGGCACAGAACTTGTAGTAGTGGCCAACCAATGTCTGGTTTAACTTGAAGCCCATGCCATGAGAGGGAGCCCATGCCCTACACTACCTGGATGGCCAGGAACCAGAGACTGGATAGCCCAGAGACCTAGGGTAGAACCAAACATGACTGGAAAAGAGTCAGTGAAATGATTCCAAATCATATTCGGCTACACTCGTTATCAGGCCAAGAACCTATGGCTAGACCAATCATAGATCATAGGGGTGATTCTACTATTGTTATTCTGCTAAATGGATGCAGTATTAAACTGATTCCTAATGATTTATCATTGTACCCATATATTGTTGCCTCTTTCAACCCTCATCAGAGAAGCTTCTATCTGCAACTGATGGTGGTTAACACAGAAGTCCACAACTGGTTAAGATTATGAGAAACGGCATAATGCTCAGCCCAAAATGAAACATATATACTATTCCACCTCCTCCAAAGGCTCAGGAATCATTGAGGAAGGGGGAGTGGATAATAGAAGAGGCAGAGGTCATAGGTTATTAGAAGGAAGTTATCTGTACACTGCAGGATCTGCTTTTTATTTAAAACTCAATCAGCTATGAAAGAAGAATGAGAAAAAAAGAATGTTAAAACAGTTTATGAACAAATATCCATGAATAGAAAGGTCATAAGTAGATGGGAAGTGGGATCAGAGGTCCAAAGATGTTGACTGAAGCTTGACAAAATACATTTTTCACTACTAGAATTGTAATTCCTGAAATTCTGCAATTCCTGAATTGGAGAGCTATCTGTGAGACACCTCCCTCCACCCCCACAACTTATAGGAGTCTTCCTAGGGTAGATTCAGCAAATACTGATAGAATAAAGGGATGAGTGAATAAGTTCCTTACCAGCGTTTTAGCAAGTGAATCCACTTTAACAGGCATCAGATTAAAGAAATGTGCCTTTAAGGCAGATGTAGGTCCTCTCTAGAAGCAGAGCCTTGGACTTTCTCCTGTAAAGAACATCTATCTGGTCAAGAAAAGCCATTGAGAGACATTGCAGAGCCGCTCACTTGTTCATTCATCGACAGTCAGAGTGGTGATCTGCTGCACAGATTCTTCCTGCAGTGATCCCACTTGAACTTTCCAGTCTCTGACTTCACACACTGTCCAATTCTAACCACACTATCTTCACTCCTGTGCTCTGTCTTGCACATCTGCCACTCTAACATCTGTAACTCCAGGTTACCCTTCATCCTCTGCGTACTCCCCTCTCCATCCCACCTTCCACACGCCTGCTATGGAATTCAAGTGTGGGTCATTTCCTATGCATCTTTAAGCTGGTCCTCAAGAACAATGACAACTGTCATTTGACTCATTATAGGAATAAAGGAACTGAGGGCTAGAGAAGTAATAGATGCAGGATTCAGAAACTATTTCTCACTAGCTTTTTAAATGTACATAATTCCCTTATATTTCCAAAGCCCTTGGTCTGGTATACAGCACATGTCTGTTTAAAGCACAAAAAGAAGCAACATGGGTCATATGGGAAGGTGTGGAGAGAACCAGATGCCTATATCTTTCTGTGCTGTAGAATACAACTGGAATTCCTTAGCACATAATAATCCCTCATTCATGATTTTACTTTCTAGGGTTCCGGTTGCCTGTGGTCAACCTCAGTCTGCAAACATGAAGCAGAAAACTTCTACAAAAAAGAAATTTCTAATTTTTCGATTCCATGTCTTTCTGGGTAGCATAATGGAATCTCACACCATCCCACTCCATCCCATCTGGGACATGAATCATCTTTTTGTCCAACATGTCCCGACTATGTGTACAACCTACCCACTAATCCCTTAGCTGCTTCGGTTATCAGAATGAAATCTGTGTTATCATAGTGGTTGTGTTCAGATAACTCTTACTTTAATTGACAATGGCCACTAAGTGAAAGAGGGGTAGAGCTGGCAAGTTGGATATGTCCAAATTAAAAAAAAAAGTGAAGTATGACATAGGCTGTGCATGATGGGGAAACCTGTAGAGATGACCAAATCAAACTAGTGGGAACTCATGAAAGTTTCATCAACAGCTGTGGAACCTGCTTGAGACTGGACTAGGCCCTCTGCATGGCCAGACAACTGTGTGTAGTCTGGTTTGCTCGGGGGAGGGGGTGGCTGGTGGTAGAATCAGAATCCATCCCTGGTGCATGAGGTGGCTTTTGGGAGCCCTCTACCTATGATGGGACACCTGGTGTAACCTTGAGGCAGGGGAAAGGGCTGGGACTTGCCTCTACTGGATGTGCCTCTTCCTGGGGGGCCTTGCCTTCTTGTGGGGGACAACAGGGGAGTCAGTTTGGGGAGAAGGCTGGGGAGATGGGAGGAGGGAAGAAGAGGATCTCTGATTGGTGTGTAAAATGAAAAAAAAATTCTTAATAAAAAAAGTGAAAAAAATATAGCATATACAGACTGGTTTTATCTGATCTCCAGTATATGTGGGGATTTCTGACTAAGACCCTCAATGTCTGCCTATGGAGCACTCCTATTGTTCATACAGTGTACAGAGTTGTGTTGACTTGGCAAGATTCATTGTCCTGCATCCTATGGTGCTAGCTCTTTGTAGATGCTATTTCCTCAACAATGCCCTTTATACTCTATTGTTTGGAAATGTCTTCACTTTGTGGAACTCACACATGACTTAAGCTTTTTCATTGAGAGGCTTGTTTTCCTCACTGCCCCCACACAGTTAACTTTCACAGCTTCCTATACTCCCAGGATAAAGTTGAGGTGTGTCTTTGTGGTCATCAAGTCCTTTCATAATCTGGCCTTGCTTATGTCCTTAGACCTATAATTTCTACACCTGTTATGGCTTCTCACTGTAGTCTCTATCTAGGCTGAACAACCACATCTGTTTCACAGTTTCTCTTGCCCCTTAGCTTTTGCTCATAGAGCTTTGGCCATATCTTTTTTCTGCTTTGTTACAACTCAGTCTTCTATGAGATTTCATCTGAAATGCTACTTTTTTTCCCCAGGAATCCTCTTAAATTATGGTTGGTGTCCCCACTTCCTAACTGTATAATATTATATTAATACGGTGCCATAGCCATTGGCACAGTAGCAAGTGATTGCCTCCCTCAATATGTCCTTGGGTTTTTACTTTGGTATGTTCCTTCCTTGTCTCAGCAGTCTATCTTAGAGTTTCCATTGCTATGAGAAAACAACATATGCAAAAGAAACTTGGGATGGAAGGGTTTATTTCCCCTACAGCTTATAGTTTTCATCCAGGGAAATCAAGACAGGATATCAGGGCAGGAACTAAAAACAGGAACCTGGAGGCAGGAACTAATGCAGAAGTCATGGAGGAGTTTTACTTACTAGCTTGCTTCTCATGGCTTTCTCAGTCTGCTTTCTTACACTACCAAGGGTCACCTGCCAAGGGGTAGCACCACTCACAATGAGTTGGGCACTATCACATCAATCATTAAATTCAGAATATTCCCTACAGACTTGGCTCCAGGTTAGTCTGGTAGAGGGCATTTCTTCATTTAAGGTGTTCTCTTCCCAGATGACCCTCGCTTGTGTCAAGATGACAAAAAATACCAGGACACAGTCTATGCATCACGTTTCTCTTAAGTTACAGATCCACCTCCATCATTGTAAGCACTACTGTATAAGATTTGGGGTGCTAACTGAAGCTCTAGTCCTTTCCATTTATTGATAACTTCATTCTTTAAAGAGCTGGAGAGCATTTTCTCTGTGGTAGATATTCTTTAAAACAATGAAAAGAACAAGTGAAACCATATCCCTTACAAAGTTTTCATTCTAGTTAGGTTGTCAGACCAGAACAAAGAATAGAAATATTCAAAGTTATAGACACATTTGGTCACTGCAATGAGGGAAAACGTGGCTGTAATACTGTCCATGCTCTCCTGAAGAAGACCACCAAATATATTTAAAACTTAGTCATAAATGGCATTATAAAATGGCATAAATAATATCTAGTCTAAGTAACTAAATAACTGAGGTGCTATGAGGCTTTGGAATGAAGGAATACGAAAGCATTGTTTGAAAACATATCAAGTCTATGACTTTATTTTGATTATAATTTAGATATGATATATCTCTATATACTTTAAGAGCCAACAGATGACTTTGTAAAAAAGTCCATCCATCATCTAGTATGTAAAAATGAGCAACTGTTGGGCTGACAGCTTCCATCTTCATGTGAGCGCTTAGTTAACCTGTCTGCATGCTGTGCACTTGAACGCTTTGACCTCTGAAATTATTATTTTTCCTTGTACTGTTGAGATAATGGTGATTTTCCTGTCTAAATGTAAATTTTAAATGGGTATTTCTATGCCCATTTTGGAAGCCAAGCTGAGCAAGACTGTCCATCTCACAAAATGTTATTTATACTTCTATGCAGTTCATTTTTATTTGGGACATATGTGAATGCCAGCGATGTGTGGGAGAACACTAACTCATTCCCCTGAAACTTAGGAACCAAATTTAATTCCGTGACTGCTTACAAAGTTGAAAATAAAAGGCAGCATACTTTTTAAAAACAAGCTTTCTAAAAGAATGGTACATGAAAATAATTAAGTCAAACCTTTTCTATGTTGTATTTGCAAAAGAGTATCTACCATTTTGAAAGGTGTTTTGCGGTAAATAAATGAAATGGAAAATGAGAACAGGTACAGGTCTCTTTAATTTAAAATTTGTGTGTATTTGTTTGCAATTATACAATAAGAAGCAAACACTTCTTTGTGTTAGTTCAGAGAGCACTAAAAGGCTCAAGTCTCTTTTATGTACTCCCCTCTCCCATAACACTCTGACCTTAAAGTGATTATTATCATTGATTTAGCCCTTCTAGACTTTTTTTTTTTTTTTTTTTTGGTTTTTCGAGACAGGGTTTCTGTGTGTAGCTTTGAGCCTTTCCTGGATCTCACTCTGTAGACCAGGCTGGCCTCAAACTCACAGAGATCCGCCTGGCTCTGCCTCCCGAGTGCTGGGATTAAAGGCGTGTGCCACCACTGCCCGGCCCTTCTAGACTTTTAAATAAGCAATTATAAAACATACGTTCATTTTACATAAACAGCATGGTATGTATATTTTCTAGAATGTTTTTTTTTCTTGACATGTATCCTCGAAACTTCACTGAACAGGTATGTGACGTTCTATCATATCCTTTTACACTGTTGCGTGGTGTAACAATATAGGCCTTCTATAGTTTATCTACCCAATACTGATGAATGGACCATTGCCAGTGTCTGCATGTTGTATATGTTTTTTAGTGCACGTTTAACTGAAAGTTGTTATTATGACTTCAGAGGCATCTAGTTCCTCTCCACTTAAATTAAAGCAGTCACTGAAGACATATTCTCCAGCAGTAGAGTACTGACTTATACTTCTTTCAATATAATCCATTCCAATTAAAGCCATCTTAATAAATGAGATAAACTCTATTCCTTTGATCTCTGAAAGTTATGAACAATTATGAAAGTCCTAAAGGATGGAAGGAGTTTGTTAGCCAACATATTCTCATTTTCATTTTTTTCTGGAATTAGTTCATACTTTATACTACTTTGTCTTTTTTCATTTAAGTTTTTAACTGCCCATAGATTTCTGAAAGCAGATATTATCTAGACTTATAGTTCTTTAGAATAAATATCAACTACTTCTATTAAGCTGCAAGAACTTTGCATCGACATTTAATCTCCTAAATAATTCTAAGGCAGTTACTTCTTAGATTTTAATTTCACAGATTGGGATATGATGTGATGGATGGATGTGAGCTTCTCCACAGTCACAATATCTACCCAGCAGAACAGAAATTTGAACTGATTTTAACACTAGTTCAGGAGATATGAGCCACTGGGTGCCACTATGAGCCATCATCCCTTCCTTTGTCTTCCTAGGATTCTTTACTTACTACTCCTACACTTTTCTAGTTACATTACTTATTTGTGAATAGGGCTTACATTAGAGACTGCTAGTTCTCAACAGAAAGATGTATAATGGAATCACTTTTGTCTATCATAGGTTCAAATAATGTAGTATGTCAAATACAGTAGGACCTCAATAAATGCACTTTGAAATAGAGACATACTTACCATTCAGCCTCAGAAAATTTCTTCTAATCAACAAAATATCACTGAGTGTCCTTAAGCTGAATCTGAAAATGGCGTGCATGAATGATTGACTGTAGATCTTTCCAGGAGCTAATTCCTAGATCAGAACCTCTAGACATGGTGGTTCCTAATTCTGTCTCTGTCATTAGAAACCAGCTCTTTTATGGCCCATTCTCTTAGGACTCTATTAGTACAAGATTTGATAGCAACATGAATTAAGGTATCTGGGCCTTCATAAGAAATTATTTGCCTACATGTATCAATTGAAGCCTTATGAAGCTTTCTGCTCCCTGACTCCACACTTTTCTATTGTTTGTTCCAAGCTTTCTTGTTCTGGGTGCGTTTTCTTTCTGTTTTGTTCTTTTTCTTTTGTATTTGTTTTATTTTTCGTCCTTTAGCTCAGATGTCTAGGGAAGCCTCATGTGACTGCCTTGTTTTCATGCCAGTTTCAACTCTGGACGTCATCTCTTGAATCAACCCCAATCCATAGTCAGGTCCTCAGTGGTGAGTCATACCTTACTCATGACTAATGCAAGCTGCCAAGATTGTAACTTAGATCCAGAATTCTTGGCTCTAGTTTACCTCCTGGCAATCACTCAAAGGACAACCACTGTTTTATTGACAGATACAGCCTCTTATCAAGAAAACTCCTCCATTTTCTCCCTGTTGTTTTAGCTCCAGCCTGCTCTACTCATCCTAAAAACCAATCTGTTGTAGCATGTAGCATGAATCTTAACAGGTATTATTAATAAAAACCCAGGGGCCAGTTATTGGGGTGAATGCTGGAATATCAGAGACACAGAACAAGCCACAGCTTCCTCACCTTGCAAGTTCCTCAGCTGGTCTTGTTTCCTCAGACTGCAAGCTTTTGAGTCCTCATCCAAATGAATCTCAGCTGAACTGTGCTGCTCAAAGCCTAAAAGCTTAACCAGCCAAATGCTTAACCAGCCAAATGCTTCTAGTTTCTGGTCTTCATGCCTTATATATCTTTCTCTTTCTGCCCTCACTCCCTGGGATTAAAGGTGTGTGTCTCCATGCTGGCTGTATCCTTGAACACACAGAGATCTTCCTAGCTCTGCCTCGCAAGTTCTGGGATTAAAGGTGTTCACCACCACTGCCCAGCTTCTGCTATGGCTTGCTCTGACCCATTTTCTAGCCACCATTTTTGGCTCTGTATCTAGTGGCTGTCTGTTCTCTGACCCCAGATAAGTTTATTAGGGTGTACAATATTTTGGGGAACACAATACCACCACAATCTGTCTTTCCAAATTGTCCCTAAAAATTATTGCTTATTAATTTTTTTCATATTACCCATAATAATATTTAATTTTATGGGGCTTCATTGTATTTTATGTAATTTACTATTTCCCTTATTAAGGGTGAATGCTTCTTAAAGCAGGGATTGCACTGTCATACTCTTCTTCATCACCATCATCATCCCAAATATTATTAACTACTATGTGAAAAATAGCTCTTATGAATCAATTCCTTTGATCTTCACAAGGGCATTATAAGACAGATGCTATCATTATTTCCCCTTTCAGCTGAGAAAATTGAGACACTAGGAAATGTGATTTTTACAAGGCCCTGTGGATACTTTGTGGCAAAGCAGGTATGAAAATACAATTTAGAGTCTACAAACTTGACCACTGAGCCATCCTCTTCCATGTGATTCCCTTTAAGGTGCTGAAGAGGGCTGAGCACATAATACATATTCCACAATAAGCATGGTACAGTAAGTACTCATGAGCTACTCAATAAACAACTTGACCCTCAGTCTCAGCAAGAACACTCTATAGTCATGGCAGGACTCAATTGTGCACAGTTTAATTATATCATACAGGCCTGGGAAGGCAGCAAGGGCTAGACAAGATAATATTTACTCACTATTCTGCCCAGCCAAGTAAATTATTAGAGTACAGATAAAAACCTCCAGAAAGGAAGTAAATATTTGTAAACATAGTAAATATTTTGGAACTAGTGACAGGGAATTATATTCAAAATATGTAAGGAAATCAAACAACTCAATAGGAAGAAAACAATCTAATTTTAAAATGGACAAATGTCCCAAATAGCTGGCTGTATCCAACAAGGATATGAAAAACATTCAATGGAATTTTCTCATTAGAGAAATGGAAATTAAAACTACACCTCACTCCCATTATAATGGCTATTGTCAAAACAGATAAAGGATATAGCAAATGTTGATAAAAATGAATAAAAATGATCCCTTGTGTTGTGGAATAATCTTTTTTGTACACCATGAAGATGTGTCACTCTGATTGGTTTAACAAAAAGCTGAATGGTCAATATCTAGGCAGGATTTCCAGGCAGATAGGATGCTGGGAAGAAGAAGACAGAGATGACATGAGGCACAGAGCAAACAGGATGGGCAGTATGGAGATGAGGTAATAAAGCCATAAGGCAGAAAGTAAACTAATAGAAACTGGGTTAATTTAAGTTATAAGAGCTAGTTAGAGACAAGCCTACGCTAAGGTTGAGTTTTCATAATTAATATGTCTTCATGTCATTATTTTGTGAGCTGGTGGCCCACAGAAAAGTCTGATTATACCCTTGATCACAGATCGTAATGCAAAGAGCATGTTGATGAAGCACCTGTATGTTAATGAACTATACCTTGGTTCACAGTTCATAATGAAAAGAGTATGTTGAAGAAGCACCTGCATGTTAATGTTTCCTTCAGAATTCTCTAGAGCAGCTAAAGCACAAGACAGCATCAGTGTCCATCAACAGAAGAACAGATAAAGTGTGGCCTAAACACGTGACAAAAGACTAGTCAGCTTTAAGTGAAGACTTCTATTATCATTAACAATATGAATTAACAGATGACATTAGGAGAAATAAATCAGGTGCACAAGATACCACTTAATCTCATTCACATGTGGAACACAAAACCCAAGAGAACAATGGTTGTTGTCAAAGACTAGAAGGTGGAAATTGGGCTCATATTGATCACGACTTTTTTTTTTTTCCAGTGAAATAGTTGGAACAAGTTCAAGCAATTGTACATCATGGTGATTCTATTTGATAGATTATATACTTGAAAGCTGAAAAGACTGATTTCAAGTGTTCTCATCATAATAAAGATTAGTAATAACAAGCAGTGCACATGCTAATTAACTTAATTTAACTATTCAACAATGTTACTACACCAAAAGATCAGGTCCTACACAGTCCATAAAGGAATATTTTATCTGATAATAAAGTAACAGAAATTGCTACAAAAGCTTCAGAAAGACTGGAGAGACAGAGTCAGAGCAGGAGTGGGTGGGGTTGCAAAGGCACTGAACATGCCAGGCAATATGGTCCAGATGGGGTAGACAGTAAAGCTAAGGAAATGGGCTTTTGAGGATGAGTGTCTCCACTGGAACAATGGTACCACAGAAAGCTTTATTCACAGAGCTGTTGTGAAGCTGTGTGGGTGAAGTCCAAAATGCTTCACTCAGGGAGGAGCACTCTCTTCTAAACCTTGGACACTACCATAGATAACACTATATCATCCCTGTTTGTTTTCCTGATGTATAATATGTGGAGAACAGCAAAAGAAAATGAAGGCAGAGTGGACTTCCAGAATTCTGCATCTCTTTCTCCAGCTCAGGTAATCTGAGTCCAGTTGATCTTAGTGAGGTTAATTCATCGGTAATACAACAAAATTTAGGGAGGATATTTGCTTTTAGCCTAGATAATCCAAGTTACATTTGTAGTTTAGAACAAAAAAAAACTATATACTATATACAAGACCCTCTCATTAGGACCAGGGCATTAGCTAGGGGCTGATTTTAAGACACAAATGTAATTATATGATTTAGTTGAAGTCTAGGACCACATTGAAAAAGCAGCAAAGGTGCCCTTGGAACAGAGTCTAAAACATGGGATGGGGTAACTTAACTCAGCCCTATGTCTGCAGAGACTCAGGAGTTTCCCAGAGAACCACGGGCAGGCCAAGCTTGAGATGCAAGTAATGTGACACCAAAGGCCTGAATTAGCTGGTGTCAGCCTAATCTTGACCCATACTACAAGATGTTGCTTCACTGTCCTGTCTGCACCTCATCCTCTGCATGAGCAAACAGCTGGTGCCATGCCCTTTGCCAAAGGCAGGCACACAGCAGGTGACTAATCCCAGGGGATGGAAATCAAGCTGTCTGGTTCAACACAGCCCATGGTGCAAACTTCTAAGGCAAACCTGGGAACCTCCAGGGTCCTAGCAGTAGGGTACCCATCCTCTGGGCAGGTAGTCTCAATTCACACAGCAAGACAGCCATAACATAGCGGGAGACCCAGAGAAGGCTTTTAAATGTCTATTTTTTAAAGTGGTTAGCAAGGCAGGAGAGAAGCTGTCAGAAGTCCACAATGAAAAGTTTAATCCAGAGAATCAGCAAAGAGGTGAAAGATGCAGAAAAGAAGAGGCAGGAGCTGAAGAGGCCTCAGGATTTTGGAAAAGCAAAGCAAAAATGTGGTAAGAAGGAAACAAATAAAACCAACCTGTCCCAAGTTAGACACTGCTCTAGCCAACATTTCCGTTTTCCAAGTAGCCACTGGATTTCCAAGAGCGTTCATTTCCTCCACTAGAAAAGTGCTACTCCTTCATGTGCTTGAAATTTCTTCTTGTTTGTTCAGTGCTCACCTCCATTAGACAAATCCCTACAGTATGAGGTCCCGGTCCCTGTTTCCATTAGGTCCAACGCTTATAATAGTGTGTTTCCAAAGAACATAGACCATGCATTATAACCATCTCTTACTTCTCAAGGCTGCCCATCCTTAGATATAGGGGGATGTAGGACAGTACTCAGAACATAGTAAATGCTCAGTTTATACCTTCTTAGTGAAAGTAAATAATGAATATGACAATATAGGAAGAAGGGCAGTAGGGAAGACGGTTTGGATCAAAAGTTAGGGTGTGCAGAAGAAAGGGAAAGCAGGAAATGAGACCTACTGGTCTGGGCAGCAGTGGCACACACCTTTAATCCCAGCACTCGGGAGGCAGAGACAGGAGGATCTCTGTGAGTTCGAGGCCAGCCTGGTCTATGGAGTGAGATCCAGGACAGGCATCCAAACTACACAGAGAAACGCTGTCTTGAAAAAACAAAACAAAAAAGCCCCAAACAAAAAAGTATATTGGTATGTAATATTAGGTGAACAGAACAAGCTAATGGTTTGCATTTTATCTCACAGGCAAGTCAGAATAATCAGAGGTTAAAAAGTAAATTGATATTTAAGGAGCTTTTTTTTTCTGTACCATTATCCAGGTACCCTCTTCATCTTCAATTTATTTTATCTCTACTTTAAACTTATTAATTTGCACCCAAGATTGTATGAACATATATATCTACAATTTAATTAAGCCAGCAGACCTCCATTTCATCAGGAATAGTCTTACAATGACCTCCAGTTAGATTTTCAGATTTTTATTGTCAAATTCCACCATTCTACTCCTGTATTTGCTCAACTGTCACTTGGAGTAAAGCTTTCCCCAAAAGTTAAGATCTGCTCTTTTTTTAAATCATTTTTTCTTAAAAGCTTTTTAAAATTTATTTTTATATACCAATCACAATTACCTCTCTATCCTCTCCTCCTGTCCCCTCCTCCCACTTACATTTTACCTCTCCCTATCCATTCCTTCACCATCTCCATTCAGAAAGGCTTCCCACACACATTAACAGTGCAAAGATCTATTCTTTAAAGCCAATGAAAACTTGTGTTCAGCTATGTGATAGGGGAATACTTCTTTAATCCCAGCATTCAGGAGGCAGAGGCAAGTGAATCTTTCTGAATTGGAGGCCATTCTGGTCTACAGAACAATTTCCAGGACAGCCCAGACTACACAGAAAAACCTGTCTTGAAAAACAAAACCAACCTACCAACCAACCAACCAACCAACCAAACAAACTAACAAACAACAAGAACTTGCATTCAAATCCTAGCTTGGACACTCATTAGCCTTCTAACTTCAGGTATATGGTTCAGTAGCTCTGAATCTTGGCATGCTCAACTCTAAAGGGGTGATTTATGAAGGCTGGTATAGGAGACGTATAAGCAATGAATGTCAGCTAATCAATATTAGTCAAAGGTAGTGGTAATAGTAGGTCCATTTTATGTGTTGTACATTTCCTGGGAAAGGGGATTCTCTGTCTTTCCTTTTATTTCAGTTCTCCTATTCTTCCCACAGCTCCACATCTCCTCTTTCCTTTAAGGCATCTTTCATAATTAACACTTTGGAGAGTCAGTACAAAATCCATTCTTGACATAGTGGCTTGATCTTCCACTGTGCCCTTGCTTCTAGCTGCTAGCTACATGACTCATGAGCCATAACACAGGCTTCATTTTATTCTTGCCATATGCAATCCACTAGACTCTTTGAATTATGCCTTTAAAGTCTTAATTCTGAGTCAGGCATAGTGGTACATGCCTGTAATCCAGCACTTAAGGGGCCGAAGTGAGAGAAATGCCTTAAGTTTGAGGCTAACGAGGGCTTACATAGTCTCTCACACAAAGCAGGGTTCTGATTCTGTCCATCATTCCCTCTATACACTACCAACTTCATCAGGTGGCCTCTACCTTTAACCAGAGAATTCCAAAAGCCTGTCTTGGTGTCACTGATATCCTCTTTCTTTCACACCAGCAGTCAATTCTTCACAGTCAATAAAAGCATGACCACATGCAACCAAGCAGCCAAGGGCCCAGTCATAGCTTTCCATGGCTTTTATGAAAAATATAAAGCTCATTGACATAGTTTTTCTGCACAAAACTTACCTGTGCTGCAGCCATCTTGGCTTTATATTGGCCCCCATCTTTGCATAGAGTCTTTTTTTTTTTTCAACTACATCCCCAGAGAAATAAACCTTGCCTAAAGCTGCTTCAAAAGCAAAGTTACTATTGACTAAAATCTTTACTGGGGGAGTAGGGATCAGAATGCTGTATGTTACTGACATAAAACACTACTTGAAGATGTTTCAAAAATGAAAAAAAAAATCTAGGTTGTCGTATTACAAGAGAACGTGATGGATGGAGGAGCTGGTGCCTAAAAGCACTTCACTTCACTTTTCTAAATGTTCCCTGTCAACACGAAGGGAATGGGCTCAGTAAGGCTTAAGTTAGTGGGTGCACGATGGAGGAGAATATTTATCTTTGTGCTTTTGAGCTGTAGACTATTCAGCATTAGAAAATACCACTGACTCTGCCTCCTAACATGCCTTGGGGCCTTGGAGTGGGGAGGATTCTGATTTAATGAGTAACTTCCACCATCTGTCAACAGGACTACTGAGCACGAAGTACACAAATAGCAACTCCCAAAACCCAAGGAGTAGAACACTTGAGTGATATTTGCACAAGATGCAGCCCTGGGCTCAGTGGTCAAGGAATTGTGTGCATGCAAACTGCTCAAGCGAGCAGTCACAGTGATTTTCTAATGTCTGCATTTCCTATCTAGCCAGCATTTTCTGTGTAGTTGACAAACCACTGCAGGGGATAGACTCATAGACTAGAACAGTCCTGGAGGATCATCTCTGCTCCCCTCCCTGATTGATATGGTTTCTAGAAAGACATCACGTGGGTTGATGCAAAGGACACTGTTGCTCAAAGCACTGGCACAACTATGGATGGAGAAGAGGACAAACAGAAGGGCCAGGCACATGTATATTCCTTATGAAATAAGTAAAAGTCCTAAAATTATCTAGACTAACACAGGTAACAGAAGAGTGGCTCCTATGAAATAACAATCATTGACAAGGCAAATTGTAAAGCATGATGAGTGATGTCGCTCTGTATGCTGTGAATATGTGTTGCTCTGATAAATAAAATGCTGATTGGCCAGTAGCCAGTCAGGAAGAATAGGTGGGATAAGCAGACAAGGAGAATTCTGGGAAGAGGAAGGCTGAGTCAGGAGTCGCCAGCCAGCCAAAGAGGAAGTAAGATGTGAAGGCAGAACTGAAAAAAGGTACCAAGCCACATGGCTAAACAGGTAAGAACTATGGGTTAATTTAAGTGTAAGAGATAGTCAGTAATAAGCCTGCCATGGCCATAGTTTAAAAATAATATTAGCCTGTCTGGGTTTACTTGGGTCTGAGCGGCTGCAGGACCTATGGATGAGAAAAATTTGTCCTGACCGTAGGCTAGGCGGGACACAGGAAAACTTTTAGCTACAAAAGAATATCCAAATGAAAGACTTCCTCCTTTAAATCAATCTACATGAAAGGCCATGCAATGCATCATATGTCTATAGCTCATTTTTACCTAGAAAAACAGTAAGTTCACCCTCTATGTGAAGACTGTTTCTTATACACAGCCATCTTTATTCCTTAGTATCAGATATGCCAAGCAGGTAGCCAAGTGTGTAGACCCATGAGTCAGATGCCCCAAGAACCAAAATATAGCTTTCTACATATCTATGTGTAAGTCTTCATAATTTCTAAGCCAGAAATTCCCTCACCTATAAAATGAGGATACTATTTTTTCATACATGGGATTAATAGGATAACAATTATTTAAAATATTAATCATTATTTTTAATCCCTCTGTTGGCTTCTGCTATAATGTGTATTCAGTTTTCAAGTGCCTACTACAAAGTACCTTCAAGTGTAAACTGTTGGAGCTCTTCTTCTGGAATCATCTTGTTCCCAACAACAGCTTACCCATCATCCTCTTCAGAATAAATCCTTTAGTTGCTCAAATGTATGCTTTGTGTGTGTGTGTGTGTGTGTGTGTGTGTGTGATTTGTAAATAGCAATAACTTAAAATCTAGACATGGTATATAGACTTCTTGACTTTTAACTTTTACCCCAGCATTTTTCTTTGAAACTACAAAATCTGTCCCTGTGTTTGGCAGTTAAATCCAATAAATATTTATTTAATGAATAGAGAATTTATTCAATAAACAGTGAATAATAAGCAAACTAAAACTGAACCACAAGCACTCTTGCAAAACTTGCTCATCCAACTTTGACCTGAGAGTCAACACTCACACCATGTACAGGTATAACCCGGGAACTGGATACGGGAGAAGATTCCAGCCTTCTTTTGATGCTGTTGTACTAAACATTGGTAATACTTCATGGCTTCTTCTCATAGTCTAATAACCTGTCCTAGGCATGCTGATTTTTCCTGTTGGCACTAACAGAAATGACAGAGATTCACAGCTGGTCAAAACACAGAGCACACATGTCTGTGGAATGCTCAGCCATAAATGGGGCGTTAGTACCACACCTCCTCTCCCAAATATTCAAGGAATGGTGCAGAAGAAGACAGCCCAAACTGGGTGCCTCTCATCACTGAAGGAAGTTTCCAGTACCAGGAATTGGTTATATCTAATCCAGTTTTATCTAGAGAAGTCCCATGAAACCCCCCAAACAACCCAGGCTATTGCCGTGTCTCTGCAAACGGATGATAAGGCTCTATTTGCTGAAGACAGCACCTACACAACTCATTGAACATAGGGAGGTTGACCTGTGCCTACCCAAATCCATCAATAAGTTGTTTTTTAAAAAGAAAAATTTATGAAGTTGGGAGGGATATGTGAGAGGAGGCTCAGGGGGAGTTGGAGGGAGGAGGCAAATATGATTGAAGTACTTTGTATGTATATGCACATTTAATTCTCAATGAATAAATAAAAAAAGGAATTACTACACATTTAGTGGCCTCAAATAAGTCAAACTT
This sequence comes from Onychomys torridus, assembly GCF_903995425.1. Lineage (NCBI taxonomy): Eukaryota > Metazoa > Chordata > Mammalia > Rodentia > Cricetidae > Onychomys > Onychomys torridus. The sequence continues at coordinate 81,379,680 of NC_050450.1, read as the reverse complement.
CCAAGTAGGTCCACAACTCAAAAGCCTGAACCAAGTCTTATAGGCTAAAACCAATGTCTCAATAGGCCAAAGTTCCTTCTGGAGGCCATAGGCAACAAAATTTCCTGGCCTTTCCCAGATACTGGAGACCTTTGGTGTCTCTCACTTATTATGCTCGTCCTTCATCCTTAAAGCACACAAACACCAATTTGACCTTAGCTTCAGCCTCCACAGCTCTTTTCCTAAATCTGAACTTCTTGCTTCTCTTTTATAATTGTACTTGTGATCACATTTAGCTTACCTAGATGATTTTTAATCTCCTTAACCATGCTGAAAAGTTCCTGTTACCATGTAACATCACATATTCAAGGGATCCTGGTATTGGAATGTACCTATCTTTGGTAAGTCATGATTCAGCCAACCCACTACACATGGGATATTTTCTTGACATTTGTGTCCCATCCCACTTGCTGGAATCCTAAATGGAACTTTCTTTTTGCCTGGTCCTGCAACTTTTGTTCTCAAGTGACCATGTGAGGAAGCATGTGTATCTGTATGGAATTCATTTTCTGGAAATGCTGGTAGTTGAAGTATCCAGCTTTCTGGTCATCAAGAGCTCAGTGACCATGTCACATTATCAATGGGATCTAGGTTTTTTTTCTGCTTAGAATGGTAGGAACTAAAGTCTTTCTAAAGTAGTAACTTCTACCCTCTAATTTCCATCCTTCCATTCATCACAGGTCCTATAGACATAACCTTCTCTCTTCCATCTATGGAGAGAGCAATGGAATGCACTCAGAAAAGGGGACCATGAATGATACTGTGGGGCAGCATTTGGGAGCCATACACTTGATAAAAACTATAAAGACATAAAGTGGAGTCATTTAAGTTAACAGTGGGTAGACTACACCAGCTTTTGTAGTGGTAGGTACATCAAGAAGGAAAGAAAGGAAATACTCCAAGGGACTCTCTTTGGAAGACTTCCATTTTTCAGCTCAGTCTATACAGACAAAAGCAGGCAGAATACTGTTCATGGAAAAATAGGGAGGTTTATTATTATTATTATTATTATTATTAGTAGTAGTAGTAGTAGTAGTAGTAGTAGTAGTGGTAGTAGTAATGCTGGTCAAGACAGATGCACAACCCCCAGTGTACTTTGAAGATTTGTTGTTTATAGAAAATGGAATAATAGTGGGACGTTCAGTAATTCAGAGAGAAAATGCTTATCCTACTTTGTTGCCTCTGCCATACTCACTCCTGAATTGTTTAGAGCTCACAGGTAGCTCTAAGCTCCCCAACATGTAAGAGCAGGTGACTCTTTTAAGCAATGCATTTCAACCTATGCTATATTTTCTATTTGTTCAAGAATTTGTTCCAATGGGAGAGGAGTTCTTGAGGCCCCATCTCTTCCAGAGGGACTTTGGGCAGTTAGTGCTTGCTGGGAAAGATGGGGTGCTATTTTCCTCAGTGGTGTAGTCAGTTGAAAAGTCAACCACACATCAGTGAAGACACCCCTACCTATGCTTATGTCATCACCCCTAATTCAACTCTGTGTTTCACACTCACAAAGCATAAAATATAAGAGGAAGAGTTTTTTGGGGAAAAGAAGAGGTTCAGTGGAAGTATGAATGGCTAATGAGTGAAAATATGACTAAAAATTCACTATATACATGTATGAAACTGCCAAATAAATAAGCACACAAATGTTTTAAAAAGAGATTGACTCAAACTCTAACTCTAGAACTCAGTTGTTGAATGACTGGACCAGTTATTCAACCGCTTTGAGATTCACTCTTCTATAAAATGTTGATGCTCCCACAAGTCAACTTGTAGGAACCATGAGATCAGTTGTGGCATAGTGACAAAGCTCAGACTGTAGATTCAGAGAGGGCAGAGGTCAAATCTTAGCTTAACCTTTAAAAGACACATGCCTTTTGTTAAATTAAACTAGTCATCACTCTCTTCTCTCTACGTTGGTGATGTGGCTATATACATACATACCATATATATATATAGTGTTAGTGTGTGTGTGTGTATGTGTGTGTGTGTGTGAATATGTGTCTACGGGGGAGGCACACATGAACATGTGTGCATGTGTATGTGGAGACCAGATGTCAGCCTTGGGTGTGGTTCCTTAGCAATGCCACTCACCTTGCTTTTCAGACAGGGTTCTTCATGGACCTGGAACTCATCAAGCAGGATAGTTGGTCAGCAAGATCCAGAGTCTGTTTCCACTTCCCTAGCGCTAGAATTATGAGTGCATGCCCCCTATGTCTGGCATTTTCACATGGGGAGAATCAAAATCAAATCCTTTCGCTTGCAAAGCAAGTGCTTGCTAATTGAGCCACTGCCACCCCTGAACTCCTTCAACTAGTTATTTTTTTTATTTCCGGTTTACAAAGTAGAAAGCTGCAGTGCAGAAGGAGGTCACTTACTTAGAGCCTACCACCTCATCAGGAGTACAGAGTGCAGGCTCAGACTTAGCCTTTAATTACTCTGAGTGCAAACTATATGGCTTCTGGGGGCATTTAAATGAATGTGTGTTCTTTAACAGTCAAAGTGGATCATGAGTTAGAAAGGCCTCAGAGGGTTAAAGGATTTAATGGTATAAGTAGAGAGCTCTTTGTCCAGTGTTAGCTTCTACTATTACAGCAAAGTGGCTGTTTGAAATGGGTGTTTGGAGTGAACTGAGAAATTATCAAATGGAAGAATAAAATCAACTTCATGTTTTCATACCTCCCCATAACCCTCCCTCAGCCATCCCCAGCCTTCTGAAAGGCTCTGTAAATAAACACCACAGAACTATTTCTAGTGACAGAGATCAGAATCTTGATTGCCATAGAGCAAGGGTACAAAAAGAAAAGAAGTACAAAAGAACAGGAGAATCTGGGAGTGATAGAATGATCTATATCCTATAGTGATGGTGGCTAAGGGAACATTTGCTTTTTCCAATCTCCTCAAACAGAGGACAAAATAGCTTCATTTTATTTTATTTATAGTATGCTTCTATATACCTGGTTTTAATTGCTGTATATTCTCTAGAGCAAATAGTTTGCAAATATTCTCTGCAAAGGGCCTGGACAGCAAATAATTTAAGCTTTTCCAGTCCTGGGCTCCTTTGCAAATACTTGGTCCTTTCTTTGTGGTCCACTGTGAGAGTAGCCATGGATGAGAGACATTGTATAAATAAATAAAGGTACATTACAGTAAATTTTTATTTATGTTCCAGAATTTTGTGTTATAAATTTGTATGTGTCACTAAGTAGTTTTTGACAATTTTTACAAAACCATTCTGGAATGAAATGACACTCATTCCTTTGTATGAAATGGGCCATGGGCTGGCTCTGGTTATTAGTCTGTCATCTGGCAGCCTCTGCTTTGGATTTTAAAGTACTTTTGCTTTAGGATTTCACTGCACATTCTGAGACTAAGAGGGCAGGAGTTCTGGCTGCTGAGAGTCCTTGCCAGAACCCATTCCCTCCATGGTCAGCCTAAGCCACTGCTACTTGACTTCAGTTGCCCCCTTGTGTTCAGGAAGGGCCCCATTTCTCAGAGACCTGAAAAGCTCATTCAACTGGATTCAGTGCAAGTATAGGGGATGCTCATGGCCTGGGCTGTGAGTCTGGACTGTCTTAGTCACCAGGGGATTTCACCAGGTTTGATTTCTCAGGCTGTTATTTATAAAAACGCTTATTCTCCAGGTGACTCCCATTTCTCAATGTGGTCTGACCTTCACTCTCAAAAGACCTGGGTTAATATTTTTTTAAAGCTAACAGCACAATGGTAGTTTCAGAAAGCCCACTGCTCCCTGATGAACTGGCATTCCAATAACCCTCTGAGAAGGATGAATCCCACCAGAATGTTTTCTGGAGGCAGGACCAGAGCAACCCAAAGATCCTTCAATAACAAAGCAGGCATCTAGATCCAAGGCAGCAGAAAGCAGAAGATCTCTTTTGGATTTCTGATGCTAATTTGTGCTTGGTAAGTTGCTCTGGGAGGAAAAAGCTGTCAAAGTAGACTCACAAGACGGCATTCTGAGGTTCCTAAAGCCTTGAAAAGCTTTATAAAGTTTGAGTATTTCATCTAAAACTTAACCAATACTTTATTGATGAAAGTGGACTATCCAGGTATTGGGTTTATTCTTACATCTCTTGGGAGCATTTGGATCAACTACTGTTGTTATAGTTTGAATCTGAAATGTTCCTTTTGGGCTCATATTTTGCCTGCTTCTTCCCTGACTGGCTCCATTTCAGGAGGTTGTGGAATTACAAGGAGGAGCTTAGCTAGAGGAGGTAGATTATTAAGGGCAGACCTTTGAAAGTTTTACCTTGCCCCTGATTGCTATCATACTCTATGTTTCTTGACCTAGCATGATGCGAACAGCCTCAACTACATGCTCCAGTAGCCATGAACTGATCTTCTCCTCCATACCTTCCCCACAATAGACTTCAGTCCTTCAATACTGCAAGCCTCAAAGTGTTTCTGTAACAACTATATGGAAGGGGTATTCCCACACCTTTTCTGTCAAGGGCCTGAGAACAAATTATTTAAGCTCTGCAGGCAATATGGTCAGTGTTGCAACTTCTCAACTTTGTTCAGTGGTATAAGAACTTAGCTGTGATGTAATAACTCCATGAAGCAAGACAGTGGACCAGGTTATTGTTTGCTGAGCTTAAGTGATATAGTATCTCTACAAGGAATTTGGTGAGTCATGAAAAAAGAACTACAACTTAAATAAGCAGCCAGACTTGGAAGGATGTAGGAGAAGGTATATTAATGAACTGAGAAGGAAATTCAATCAGTAGTAGTCTTTACTTGGTTTTGAAGGAAGAAACATATGAACCTTAAATAAATACTGACCAGGATGAACTTTCATCTACCACAGGGAGAATGACAAGGGATGGGCTCAATGGAGATGTTAAGCAAACAGGGCACTGAGGAGGTAGAAATCACTACATTTAGAGAGAAAGCGACTTTGGATGGCCATGGAGAATGTGTGGGCTAGGACCACGTGAGATGCAGATGTGTCCAACAAAGTAAAACAACAAAGTCCAGAGCAAGCAGAGGCAGTTATCCTTCACGGAACTGTGAGTTGGCACACTGGAGGAGAGTTGATGTCAACCTAGAGGATGTAAATGCTTTTTTCCCCCCTCTTGTCTTCTTTTCTATCCCCCCCCCTCTCTCTCTCTTCTATTTATTTCAGTGGCAGGAGAAGGAACTAAAACATTCTAGAAATGTGGTCCCTATAAGTCAAGCAGAGAACCCTCTGTGTCTCCAGAGAATCTGTGGTGGCTGCATCTTACAAGTACTGTGCAGCTACAAACCAGCCCCATTTATGAACCATGATCTGTCTGATCATGGTACTAAGTACCTTACCTCATAAGCCTTTTAACACTTATGAAAAGCAACTCAATGAAACAGTTATTTTAACCCCATTCTATAGATTAGGAAACTAAGATGTTGCAGAAGTTAACTCACCCAAAGCCTGACAGCTTCTATGAGGCATAGTGTAGGCGTAATCCTACTGCAAAATCATACTGGGTACAAATGATATTGCTTTTCAGTCCACAGAAGCATATTTCTGTGTATGCATAAACAAAGCATTTTAACAACTCATTTCCAAATCATTTCTTTCTGAATTACAGTATCCCTCCTAGTCAAAGTCTCCAATATTATGACCACATTTCATACATTTTTATAACTCTACTAATTATTTTTAGGGCTGCTGGATTAATAAGAAAAGATTTTAGGGACAGACAGATGGCTCAATGGTTATAGTTGCTTACTGCACAAGCCTAGGAATTCAGTTCCTGGAACCTATCCATACAAAGGTAGAGGGAGAGAACCAACTTCACAAAGTTGTCCTCTGACCTCCACAAGGGGGGCATGACACAAGTACTCTCCTCACACACTTCTTGTACACACAAGTTCACATCCATTAATAATTATTTTAATGTCCATTTTTAAGAGATTTTAAATTTATAGTTTCATCATAGTGCATCCAACAGAAGCATAGTATATTAGCATAAAAGTGTGATTTTTATCATTGTCATACCCTATGTGAGAATATAATATATTTCACACTATTTTATCTCTATTTTTGGTGAATGTGATTTCAGTGAACATAAAAATATATTTATCTCACACAATTTTGAAAACAACCAAAAATATTCACAGTAGCTGGATTGGTAATCACTTTATTTAAGTTATTTAAACTTGGGCTGTATTGGTGCTATTAAAGAATTATTTTATTGTTTTTAATAAAGTGTATATATGTTGGGGGTATATGTACATGAGTGCAGGAACCTACAGAAACCAGAGACATCAGATCTCTCCTAAATGCTGGAATCACAGGTAGTTTTGAGCCACCTGAGGTGAGTGCTGGCCTAGTTTGGTTTCTTTGCATGAGGAGTAAGTGTTCATCATCATTGAGTCATCTATCCATCTCTAGTAGTATTAATTTTATATTTATGCATGTGAAAAGCATTCTTTTTTTGAAATTAAGATGATGGAAGAAAACTTTGAGATTTAGCAAATAATTACTAAGACAATAAGGTGATAATATTGTATGGTGTTCCCTGGTCCTGACTTTCATGTCCTTTAAAGCTCTTGGAACTCATTAAATTTTGCAGATCTAACACCAGGATAGTTGGTGTGGGTCTGTTTGCAGCTTCCCTAAGTTCAATCAATTTAAGGGAAACAGGAGTAGAGGTTTAGTGGATTAGTCCTAGCAGTCCATTAGTCTCTGCATTCTCAGTTGTAATCCAGCCTCTGCCAATGTGATTGGAGGAACAATCTCATACAAAGCCTAAATGTTCAAAAAAATCTCTAAAACAGGCTCCCTAGAGAAATACTCAGGCCACAGTTTACTTGTCTTTACTGAACATCAACATAGGCAGCATTTATCAACTGTCCTATTTCTTGTTGGTTTTCCTTTTATACCTTTTTGCTAAATCTTTCAGACCTAATATTAAAAAATGAACCATGTCACGATGCCAGCACTAGCTCAGCATTTAATTATCATTTTAAAAATCCTTCTCCCAAGTGAATATTAAACACAAATCAAAGCTATGTTTTCATTTGCAAGCCGATTGAAGAAAACATGGTTAAGGTTGCCATGTGCACAAATTAATACTTAGAGAAAGCCTGGCAGGACTGAGTCATGAACAGAAATGAAGCAGTTAGTTTGCAGTAAAAGTGAGTGACAGTCTTCAAGCATGTGAGGTCAATTATTCTGTTTTCTATTGAAAATGGATTGGTGTATGACACTTAATTTCTTTATTGCTCCATCCAACAAGTCAACATTTACTAAATATAATTAATAATAATAATAATAATAATAATAATAATGAAACAGTACAAAAATTCTTTGAACTAGGCTTCTGCTTATGCCTCTCCTGCCAAAGTCAGGTTTGTACAGGGTAACACAAGATCACACACATTAGAAACCTTGGTAAGTTTAAAGCGTAGTTAAAACTAAAAATGTGTTCATTAAATAAACAGAAATAAAGAAAAATGTGGTGTGGGTTAGACCCAGTAAACTGTCTCGTAAGATCATTCTAGGGAAAACTATGATTGTCCCTCCTCCTCTTACCTTTAAAATATTCCCCAAACATCCTAATTTCCCTAAGTGAATCATATTCAACCAACCTTAACTGATTATGTGCTATGCACAGGCACTGTGCTAAATACTTTCACATGCATTGGCTCATTTAATCCCCATGTTTTACACAATATTGCCAAATTCCTAATTTTATCCAATGTGTCTTTTGTTCTTTTAGCTTCCACGGTAACAATTAGCCAAATCTCCCATGTACCAAGTGCAATCTATAGCTCAAACTGCATGCTACCTCTTTTAAATGTCAATCTCTCTTAACATCACAGACAGATGCTATCAACTCCAGGTCACAAATGAGATCATGAGACTTACTCAGTGATGAGGTCCCACAATATCAAAAGAGTTGAGACTTAATTAGAAAAAAAAAGAATATACAAATTTTCAACACATATTTTTTTTATGTAGCAGTAGTGTATACTCTTAGGTTATTCCCCGGGTCTTGCTACGAGGCTACAATTTTACCATTCTACAAATCTAGTTCAGGCTATGCTCTTACAATTCCTACCTCATGCTTTCCTATTTAAGAAGTCATCGTCACTTTTCTGTTCACAGTCTCATGGTTTTGCTAGGGGCTGAGGAAATGGTCCAGTGGGTAAACGTGTTTGGTACAGTTCAAGATCAAGGACATGGGTTCAAATCCTCAGAACTATTTCAAGTCTAGCCAGGTAGTACACATGTTGATAACAATGGCACTCCCCGGGGAATACAGGAGGTGGAGGCAGGAGAATCACCTGAAGTTTGAAGGCCAGCTAGCCTGGCATATGGATCAGAGAAACAATAAAAGACTCTGTCTCAAACAAAGTGGAAGGTGAGGACTAGTACTCCAGCTTGTCTTTTGACCTTCACACCATGTATGTCATGGCATGCAAATGCCCTTATTCATACACACCAGCACACATACACACATACACACATACACACACACACACACACACACACACACACACACACACACACACAGCCCTCATACCTCACCCCCTCCATACACACAGAAGAGAGATCTTTCTACAGTCTAAATCTTGCTACTTTGGCTTTTTAAGAACTGGAGAAGTTTAGCATCAACCAAAACTTTCTGCAAAATCCTCTTAGTACTCTACAGCGCCCAAGTTAGGTAGAATAGGATCCTGATTCAAAAAAACACTAAGAATCAAAGCAGTGGTGGGTGACTGATGTCACCACACAGAGCTAGGAGGCTAACAGTAATTATGTCAGGTCCTAACTCCCATCCCAATAATATTTTCTGCAAACCAGCTTATTCTCTTGCTCTCAGTAACTTAATAAAAATATGCACCAGGAATATTACCCAAGTCTCAAACTTCTAGACCCAAGGGAGGCATGTACTCCGACGTGATGTTTTTTTGTCTCTGGTCTGACTTGTGAATTACAGTAGCATCTTAACGCCAGAGCTATTCAGTTTTGGTTAAGTAACTTTCAAGGCAGCAGTTATCCTTGTTATAATGAACTATGGGGTTCACCATACTGAACACAAATTTGGTGTACATCTAGAGCATTATAAACAGTTCACACATGGGGATATCATGGCAAAACCAGATGAAATTTCATGAGTGAGAAATTATAATTGGTTAGAATTATTTTAAAGAAATAATTCAACAGAAACAATTATATATAGATATGACAAGCTAGCAAAAAGAAGGTATAAACTAGAAACAACATGTCACCAAATAATGGAAAATAATTACTAAAAGACACTGTTTTAGATGCATAGATTATTATAAAAATCTAACAAGAAATACCTAGCTCACTGTGGTGCTTTGAATGAAAATGGACCCCACAGACTCACAGGGAGTGGTACAGTTGGAAGGTACGGCCTTGTTGGAGGAGGTGTGTCGCTGGGAGTGAGCTTTGGGGTTTCAGAAGCCCATGCCAGGCCCAGTGTAGTTCTCTCTGCCTACTATGTGCCATCCCATATGTAGAACTCTCAGCTACCTCTCCAGTCTGCCTGTGTGCAGTCATGCTTCCTTCCGCAGAAGACAACGGACTAAACCTCCGCACTGCCAGCCAGCCCCAATTAAATGTTTTACTTTCTAAGGGTTGCTGTGGTCATGGTGTTTCTTCACAGCAATGAAACTCTAACTCAGACATTAACTGTTCAACAAACCTTTTGCCCTTTGCTACTGGGTGAAAAGCTAGGCTAGGGGCCCCCAAGCTGCCATACGTACATGTTGATGCCAGCTGAACAATTTATGCGAGCAAGAAACTTCTAAGTGTTACATGACTGACTGTGGCATTTTTCTGAATCCAAGATTTCCTGTAAAGAATCCCTATGAGAAATTACTTAAGATATAAAGTTTTTAAAAGCTCATATATTTTAAGGTAGGAAAGCTGTAACAAATAAAAAATTTGTCTATAGGGGAACAAATATTTTTTCCTTAAATTTTTTGATACTCTTACACTATTAGCATTAAAATAAACCCTGTGAGTCACAGTGTTAATCAAGTTTGTGGCTGCAAAATACTTCTGTAGTCCCCAGTCTTGCAAGCAACAGAATGAAAGGAGAGCATCTCATTTGAATACACAATTAGCCAAAATAGTAGATGCTTAGCACAGCATTCACCCATTAGTTCACTCAACATCTGTCTTACCTGTAACTGTAGAACAATACAACACTTTATTTGACACAGTCAAACTCTAGCCCCAGCAATTTCAAAACCAAGAGAAAGAACATCAAAGGCCACACCCACTCATATCCCAGAGACTGCAGGTAGCTGTCACTTAGGCACAGCATTGTACTAATACTAACTAAAAAGCCAAAAAGAACTTCTCCAAAAGGGAAAATCATGGACAGGACTTGTTACATAGGAAAAAAATGACTTTCCCACTTTGTATTTTATTCTATAGGGGTTTAAGTCACACCAGCTGAAAGCTCAGTTATTATGGTGAATTAGATGGCAAATAACACATAACTATTCAGACCCAGGGTTAAACAATGGAACAAGAATGCCCTTAGATACTTTACCTCCTGACCAAATGTAATTTTCAAACATGTACTCATGGGATCAGAAGCTAACAAAAAATAACATTTCATCTCTAATCTACCCTCTTCTCTATAATTAAAAATCAAGGAAACAAAACAGACATCATCCAAGTGATCCATTTCCACACACTCAATCAGAGGAGGAGAATGTCTGCCCAAAACAGCAGCTCCACTCTGTTACTTCAGGTCCCAGGATCTTGCTGGTTCTTTTGTTTCTGGTGAGAAGAAGTTGCTCTTCTTTACAAAAAGCCAGAGAATACATGTGATGGCTAATGCTGACTATTAACACGACAAGATTTGGAATCACCTAGAACAAAAATCTCTGGGGGTGTGAGGGAGCATTTAAAGACTGGTTTAACTGAGGTTGGAGGCCCCTACTCTGAAGAAGGACAGCCACTGGCCCATGGGTGGAATGCTCATACTTAATAACAAGGAGAAAGCAAGCTGGACACCTGCATTGACTGCTCTCTGGTTTCTGGCTGGAGATGTAATGTGACCAGCTGCCTCATACTCCTGTTTCCATGGCATCCCAGCCTGGGTGGACTGTGCCTCAGAACCATGAGCCAAAATAAACTCCTCCCTCCTTAAGTTACTTTCATTAGGCATTTAGACATGACAGTGTGGAAAATAACATGACAAGTAACATTTCATTTTACATAAATCTGGAAACACCATAACTATGAGACATTACCTGTAATTCTCTGTATCAAGACTCTAGGACAGGGACCTTTCCTTTGAACACTCTAGTAGAGTTCTAACTGAAAGACAATGAGCTCACTGATGGACTGTTTTCTCTCATGGTAGAAAACACAGCATATCAGAGAGGACACAAAGACGGGAACAATACTAAATCCATGGACCCAGGAGTTCATGTCTTTAACTATGGTGTCACAGAACACAAAAGAGCTGGAATACATCTTAAGCAAACATGAGTGCCCACCTCAAATAAGGATGGTTTGTCCAGCGAACCTATGAATTCATTTTGAGAAAGAAACAACAAACTATCCAACAAGTTGCTCCTTTTTTTTTCCTCCAAGTCCTTGCACATTGAAAAATCTGCCTGCTGCAGAAGCAAGAGGGTGGCTGACACAAGTGTTTGATTTGCCTCCCCTCCCTATGGCATTAGTTCTAATTTCTTATTCTCGTATGACATTAAGAAGTCTAAATCACTCCTTTCTATTCATTTATGTATTAATTGATTTGTTTATTATTGAGCATCTTCTAAATGCCAGGCACCAGGCTCGGTCATGGTTAATGCAATCTACAGTGTTGGTATATCATTACATGGACTTTCTGCAGGGACCAAGAACAAGATTTTTGTTCACTACATTTTACCACATGCCTGGACCACCTCACAAGAGGCATCTTTTTGTTAGCTTTCATTTATGAATGGACAAACAAGTTAAACACTGGGAAAAGAAAACAAAGTGAACACCTGCTATAGATATGCTTCCTTATATTGATTTCTAGAGCCCTAGGAGTCATTGATTGTTAATCCCAACCTCAGAGGAAAGGGCTGGCCTCACCCAGTAAGTGCTGCCATCACGATTATTTTCACTGAGGGTAAAAGGTAGCAGTGCATGTGGTGAGGACACAGAGAGGAGGAGCAGAATGGAAATATGTTGACTCATATCCTCCAGTAAATGTGTTTATTCCAACTCTGACATCACTGCCAAATGTGTTGCAAAGCCAGCAATACTTGGCTCTGGAAAACTGAACTGAAAGTCACAAGCTTCATTTCCTACTGCCAGCTCCTTTAGCCACTGGGCATGAAGTATTGGACAGAGTTAAGGATGAATTCTGCATCTGCTGTGACAAAAGTGTCACCTCTCCCAGACCAGGAGGCAAAGACATTTGTAGGCTGTCTCCTTCATAACCATGGATAATCTCTCCTCTGCCATCTGATGGCTCCTTCATGCAAATGTAATCAACCCCAAAGCCTGGATACCCCATTAACAGCCCAAACTTGCTAATAAAGAGCAATTATGGTGGTCCCAGACTATTTCTCATGACTGGAAGATCTCCCCTCCCCCCAAAAAAACTACATGCTGGAGATCCTTTAAAGTTATGCTTAAAATTACTTGAGATGAAAGCAACAAGATTAAAAAAAAGAAGAAGAAGAAGAAGAAGAAATGTTCAATAACAAAGCAAATCAGATGAAACTTCAAACACTGCAAGACCCAGGATAGACCAACAGGTTTCTGTCTCTTTTCCCTAATGTAGAGAAAGCGAGCAATAAGTTGCAGATGGAGATTAAACTGTGTAATCTATATCCGAGTTTCTTCAAAAGCTTCTGGGAAGCCACCTGGAGCCAGAGACAACACTGGAAAATGCTTAGTGATCTCAGCCAAATGGAGCGTGGCTAGACCACTGCCACAAGCATTTACTTGACTGGTCTGTTTTTATTAAAGTGAATGATCAAACACCACACTCTCCTAGGACTCAAATGGAGACCTTTCTGACACAGAGAGGCACAAGGCACTCTTCTCTGGCATTATTTATAAAATGTTGCTGTTGCTGAAGCCATACTTCCTGAACACATTTCCATCTTGACCTTGTCCTCACACTCCACTTTCTAGTTGTCATATTACCCTTGTGATACCCACTGAACTCAAGGCGACTTGTCTCTCATTGCTCTGCTCTTGCAGATACTAGTTCCTATGACCACTGCTTCATCTCACTCCTCCTGGTTAATCAGCACAAATCTTCCAAGCCAACACTTAACATCAAGGCTCAATACAAGCATCCTAAGGGTACCTATTCTCTTCTTCCTTCCCTTCCCAGCTGCTAAATGAGTCAGATATTCCTTCTCTGTTCTCACTTTCTTTATCCTTATTATACTATTTATCATATTGTTTTATAAATTACTAATACCTAAAAAATCATCTCTTACTAATTAATAAGTTCGGAGAAGGAGATTTCATTATTTTATTCATTCTGATTCCAAGTGTCTGGAGACATTAGGGCTCTTTCAATAAACTTTGTGTGACTAGGTGGATGAATAACACTGTTTTCATTTGAGGTCTGTGTATCTGTACCTCTCTCTCTCTCTTATCTGTCTATCTACCTATCTGTATATATCTACCTACCTACCTATCTACCCTCTCCATAGTAACTGTACCTTTGAAAGGGTATAATAGGCATATAATTTGGTGGATCATAAACAAGTTTTCCCAAGTGAACAGAAAATATACTACAAACAAGATTTACACATAGTATAGTTAGGTAAAACTGATGCAGAATATTGGGTAGTGACTTGATCATCTGTTTCATGCAAGGAAGGCATTGACAGTGGGGCATAAGGCTATTATTTATGACACAACTGTACATGTAGGTCATTCATCCTTCCCTACATTCAGCTCGTTAACAAATACAATCATTATTATGCAGAAAATCAAAATATTTTCATTTGTTAAAGATGCAAATATGAAGGGCTAAAAATCAAGGTAAAGCTGGGTCCCAAGTGTTAGGACATGACTCCTATGTTTGGCCTGCCACTCAGAATGTTTCCTACTGGTATAACTGATTCATAAGGATAGGAAATTTGTTGTTGTTGCTGGTGGTGGTTTGTTTGTTTTGTGTAAGACTTGGACTCACTATATAGGATTTAGAAAAAGATAATTTTGTGGGTTCTATTATCAAGAAAAAAGGTGGTAAGAAATGAAGAGGGTTTTTGGTTTCTAGGCTGTTGCTTCCAACATTAAAAGTACAAACATATTTTATTAAGTCACAAACAAAACCAATTACATCATTTTCCTGAGTTCCTTGTAACAAAAATACTAAGGTCTCAACTTCTCGTCTCAGCTTGAGAGACCTTCATTGAGACTGCAGGTTAGTTTGTAACCTTAGCTCCAGTCAATTATTCCAATCCCTTGAGTCCATATGCCCAGTTCACTGCACTTTTGATATTTTTGCTTTGTGCTATGAACATATTATTATTTCCTTGTGGTTTTCCTCTTCCCTCTTGCCCTTTACTTTGAAATCCCATGTATTTTCTCCTAGCTCAAATATTTTCATCTTTATAAATCTTTCCTTTCTTGGCTTACATATACCAAGAGCCAACTGCTTTTCCTTCACACTCTCAGTGTAGTTCCTAAACCTCTATCATGAAGAATGCATTATCTTATAAAATACTCAGAACCAGGCATTGTTCACTTTTGTTTCATATATGTATGTGTATATGTATATATATAATAATACATTATATGTGTGTATATAATGCATATATTATATATACATTATATATCATATATAATGCTATTGAAAGAAAATGGCTGAAGGATTACTTGGCATTTACAGACACCATTTCCAATATTAGTAGCAATGGTTATTATTAACACCCGTCCTGATGAATATGGATATTTGTGGGGGATAGCTTCAATTCACTATGTCACTACTACATGCCAGGCACAAAGGCAGATCATATGTTTGTTTCTTCAATGAGGAAAGGGAGGCGTACTGAGCCTACTTTACTTCTCCAATACAACCAGGTCATGACCTTCCAGAGAGTGGCTGACAAACTTGTACTTCACATGTTGGTTTGTGTTTGTTCCATGGCATGTACTGTTCTCTCTCACACACAATTTGGCCTTTGGTTATTGCACTCCAGACATTATGCTAGGCATTCAACCAATCCTGTTTTGTTATCCTTATAGTTTCCTTGTTGTAACTACAGCCCCAAGTAGTGTCAACTCCATCTTTCTCCATACAGATGAGAAAGCTCAACACTCTCCCTCCCTATCTTAAAACCCTCAAAGGAGTACAAACTATGCCAAGTATAGCAGTACCTGCAAGTGGGCAACACTAACTTGAGACCCAAAGTAGTTAGAATTATGAACAAGTATGAAATGATTTCAATTCATTGAATTAATGTGATGCTACATAACATTAGTATCACATAAGAGAATGCCAAATTGTATTTGTACATGGTATTTTTTTTTTTTTTTTTAGTATTTTAGCCTCCCAAGAAGGCTCTTCCTGACACTCCAGTGTCTCTCAGAAGAAATCTTGTATTTCTATTGTAGTAGTCCTTGCTGAGCATCCATTCACTTATGGTCCTCTCCTTTTATTTAATGTGAGCTCCATTTCATTTATTCCAAACTCTCACCTCAACCCAATACCTTCATTTTCTTTCATTGTCATAGTTTCCCATCTATAGTATTTAGACCATATATTAGTCAATTAGGTGTCATTCTCACTGCTTTCTAACATTAGACACACTAATGCATTATATAAAATAGCATCTAAACAATTAAACATTTTCATATCACTCCATATTCTCTGTGTGCCTCTCAACTTTGCTTTTACAGCTGTATTTTAATCTTGGTTCATCGAATAATATAAGCATTTGACTTATGCAGAGCATGAAGGATCCTTTATCATTTCTGATGTTGCCTCAAACAATCCTTTAGAAATAGGCAATGCAAGGATGGGCGGTAGTGGTGCACTCCTTTAATCCCAGCACTCAGGAGGCAGAGGCAGGTGGATCTCTGTGAGTTTGTGAGTTTGAGGCCAGCCTGGTCTGCAGAGTGAGTTTCTGGACAGGCTCCAAACCTATATAGATAAACCCTGTCTCAAAAAACAAACAAACAAACAAAAAACAAAACAAAAACAGGTAAGGCAAATGAAAATTATGTTTGACAGATGAGAAACCCAGGAATAAGAAGTAGAGGCAATTGCCTATGCCATATAGGTAACTAGAGTAAGGTTGATTGTGGGTTGAAACTTTTTGACATCCATATTTGTTTTTTAAAGGAATTATGGCATTAGGCTCTCTTCTGAACTGAAATCTCAAATACAAATACAAAATACTTAATGCAGGTAATGAGACAAAATGTTTGGTCCTGGTTTTTTCATATGTCAGTTAATCTATCCTCAACCAAGGCAAGATTTCTCCACATGGACATTTCTCTTCCCCTCTTGGGATTTCCTATTACCTGGTTCTCTATGCCCACTGCTTTGAGACTTTCATCTAGGATGATAGTTATCTGTCCATGATTGACTATGACATCCCACAGGAAAATGATTTAAAGACATCACATGGCTAATGACACAATCAGCCTGTTGGAGAGGAGTTCAATTTTATTTAATCAAATATCCTATTTCAAGTCATAGTGAATGCATACACAGTTTTTTTAATTTGGAGGAACTTTAAAGAGGAGTCTATACTGATCTGTAACACATGCAAAGAATGTGGAAAAGCCTGTTGTTGATCTTGAAAGTATGTACTACACAGTGACTAGGTGATACTTAAGACTTCCCAAGTCTCCTCTCACCTAATAATATTGAGTTAAAGGAATGAGTAGGGAACATTCTTGGTGATGCACTAAAATCTAGTGCTGTTTGTCTTGCTTGCATGGGAAGGTCAATCAAGACACAACTGTAATTTGTTCAAGGCAGGAATCCACATGTAAAACCCCAGATTAGACTCCTAGCAATAGTGGTGAGGGTGCCTAAACTGGCCTACCCTAGTAATCAGATTGGTGAATACCCTGTTATCATAGATCCTTCATCTAGTAACTGATGGAAGCAGATGCAGAGATCCGTAACCAAGCACCAGGCTGAGCTCTGGGAGTCCAGTCAAAGAGAAGGAAGAGGGATTATGTGAGCAAGGTGGGGTCAAGATCATGATGGGGATACAGGGACAACTGAGGCAAGCTCAAAGGAACTCATGAACTTGAGAGTGGAATTCATGTTGTATGTTACAAAATGTCTCTATGTGTGAGTGTGTGTGTGTGTGTGTGTGTGTGTGTGTGTGTGTGTGAAGTATGTAGGTAGGTATTCATATGCATGTGTGTGCTTATACACATGCATGTGGACATCAGAGAGGTCAGCATTGGATGCCTTCCTCAATGGCTTTCTACCTTTTTTTTTTGAGTCTGGGTCTGTCGCTGAACCTGGGACTCACTGATTCAGCTAAGCTCCCTACTTGTGAGCTCAGGAGAACTGCTTGCTTTACTGTCTTACATGGGAAATACAAATGTATGCCACTGTGCTTTTACAAGGAGTGCTGGAGGTCTGAACTCAGGTGCTCATGCTTGTGCAGATAGGTCTATAAGAAGTGAGTCATCTCCCTAGGCCCTGACTGATGATCCTTTTTGCTTTTAATGAAGCCAACAGGGAAGAAAGTAAAGTTCTACTCTGTGTGAATCAAATCTGTATACGACTACATTTGTAGAAAATAAATAATAGTTGATATTAGTGTATGTTTGCTAGGTGCCAAATACTATGTTAAATGAAAAATGATTAAACAGCATTTATCATCTCATCTAATTCACAAAAAATTTTAGTTTTTAGATTAGAGAAGGAGTATTTGCTTATAATGAATGATGATTAAAAGATGGCTGAGGTACTTGGGTAATAGATTCATCTATTTGATGGACAGATTTAAGTTCAACTCAAATGTTACCAGGATTTCTAACTTTACAGTATAATTGCCTTAAACTTTTACTTACAAGTTCTTGAAGAGAAACATTCATTTAGCATCATTTATTTTTCCAACTAGAAACATCAAAATTAAAAAAAACCAAATAAATAGAAAAAATCAAACTTGAAAGAAGTCTTGGACTAAAACTTAAATGATATATTTTTCACTAGGACCTGGATGTGAGTTCTCTAATTCTCTGTGGATTTAGGTTGCTCCAGCTATAAAATTACCCTCCACAAATTCTAAAAAGGAACAAATCAAAATATCCATATTAAATTTAAAATGTGTGATAGTGTCTCATAATTAAATGGTTATTGCTGTTATCATGAACAAACTGGTACATAGGGAAGTTACATAAGTGGGGAAGTGGAGAACAACACAGGAGTTAAATTAGGGAGCTGTCTTTTGACCAGGAAATTCTCTCAATTCTCAGTACTCATTCTCATTGGTCTAAGCTGCCTTTGCAGAAAGGGAATGGTCCTCTAGCTAGCACAGAGAGAAATCATATTCACTGTCATTTCTCTCTCTGCCTCCCCTCCTTTCTTCTCTCTTTGCCAACCCTCTTTCCCCCTTTCCACCCCCCTGGTCTCTCTACAGACCTCTGCTACCTTACATCTTTAGCCAAATGAGATCTGCATTTAATTCTCAGACCATGGCATTCCCTTTAAGCCATCTTGTGCTGTCACTAACTTGCCAAAATTGGTATAATCCCTCCAGTGGAAGATATGCATGATTCTTACTCAGCATCAAGCAAATTCTGGCCAAATGGGCTCTTAGTCCCTTTGCTAACCAGAATATGTAGCATAACTACCAAACAGACTGAGTCCAGGTAGCTATATTTTATATGACATAGCCAAATAATGCAGAAGGGAAATTCCTTGGTGTGTGTGTGTGTGTGTGTGTGTGTGTGTGTGTGTGTGTGTGTGTGTATGAGAGGGAGAACCTTGGGTTAATAAAATGCTGAGTTACAAAGTCCAGAGTGTTTCTGACAGCAAAGACTACCAAGTGAAATCCACTACACATACCTTCCATAGGCAAAGTTGCTACCAGAATTTTCCTCCTGTAAAATGTTCATACTGCAGATTTTTACTGGCCTTCCCAGGCTTATGCTCTTCAATAATAAAGTCAAGCCTAACAATGCATCATCCTTCACTGTCTGGTAATGTAGTATGGATTGGATTAGCACCCATTTACTGGCCAGGGAGGCTCACCCTAAGATGGTGAAAAGATGCTCCCACCCTATTTGTATTTTAAAATGCATGATAGTGAATTCTATGATTCAAGGATTTTTGTTCCTTTTGGTAAAACTCATTCATGAGCAAATTAAAACTGCAAATCATGGAAACAGAAATGAAAGACCCACTAAGTCCTCTCCAAGGCACAATTATTCAACCTTAGTACGTCAAATTCCAACACATCCTCAGGCTGTCAGATGGGAAGAGAAAAAAAGTTGAAGTCCCCAAACTGTGGCAATTGTGAGTCATGATTATATCACCAATCATAATTTAGACATAAATGAGCTTCACTGGATATGCAGCTGTGCTGATAGGAGGAAAACCCCTTGGCTTGAGAGACAGAACCGGCTTTTAAAGTCAAATGTGTGATGTGTAAATACAAAACAGAGGATGCTGCATCTTTGCCTACATATCTTCATGAACTGCAAAGCAATGCAGACCCTAACTGAGCACTTGGAGTGGTAACCTAGTTTTCTGTTTAGCTAATAGCTACCCATTTTGCTTACACTTTTATCCCCCTCATTACATTGCATTGACGACTATTTAGTAAATACATGTGAAAGGCCACACACTCCCTAACACTTCTTCTGGGGTGGATATAACCTCCTCCTCATGTTTCTATCTGAATAATTTAGCTGCTGACACACCAAATCAAATGCAGCCAGGACAGGTATCCCACTGATAACTCTTTCTGAGGCTAAAAACAGACTCCTGCTCAGCTGATCCCCCTCCCCCATGTCATTGCTCGGCAAGATTAAGGGTCCAGGCTGAGGACTAATAGAGGATACTTAAGCCCAGCCCCTCACCGAATGTAATATTTTATCCAATCTTACAGGAACTTAGATGGCTCTTCTGAAAATTATTTATGATGCTACAGAGAGGTAGGAAAAGTATATTTTCAAGAGAAGAAAATAATATGGAACAAGAGAAAGAGGGAGAGATACAGGTGAAAGACATATAATGTGATCTTATGAGATGCCACCCAGTCTATCCTTGGGCATAGGACTCATAAACCCTCAGGAGTCACCTTAATACTTATACTGGAAGATACACAATGGAGTAAGAGAATTCCCATTGTGTGTGTGGGGGAGGGAGTGACCCCAGACTTCTCTTGTCTTCTATGTGGATATAACTCACTAAAGTATTACAGCGGTGTGTTTTTTAGTAGGGTGGCCAAGCTCCAAATATGGTTTCACATAACAGATTCCCATTCCTTCTTTAGAGAAGATTGAAATTAAATAGCAGTATTCAGAACTGGGTCCAAAGTAAAGAAAACACAGAAGGGTTTTTAATAGTCTGATTTAGGGGGTGGAGACTGGCAAGGACTAAAGGAGGCGGCAGGAAACCTGTCTTACTCCAATGCTGGTCAAGTGTGTCTGCTCACAGAGGCAGGGCTCCTGCTCATCTACCTATGGAGACTTCATGGGAAGTTGGCTCAGTCCCTAATTCTGCAGAGGGACTGCAGGCAGAAGGGAGAACAGCAAATGGGCTACACCCTGAGTGCTTAAATGGCAGGTGCAAGGGAAATGGAGTGGGTGCTGGTCAATGGGAGGAGCCAAAGCCGGGAATATCTACACAGTTCCTTCCAACCCTAAATTCCTGCACCAAGAAAGACACATCTTGGAAATGACAGTTCCTCCCAACACACAATACTTCAGGCATAGGCAGGTACAAGTCCTACTCCAGACACCTCAACACCCTGGATTCTTATTTGAAAACACACACACACACACACACACACACACACACACACACACACACACACACAAGCTGACCCAAGCAGCCTGTGATCAGCCACTGAGCCAGCACAGCCTTGCTACTGGGAATTAAGGCTTTAATCTAAAGCAGAGTTCCTAATACTGTACTGCTTCAGGTGTGTCTGAGGGTGGGAAGGCTGTGCCACTTGGATTTCAAACACCACAATACATTCTTCAATATCTGGAGAAGGCAAAGAGGGTTTGCACATCACTCCAGTCTCTCCTGGTATTCCTCAGTCCTGCATCTTCCTGCAGTCTCTTTAAAGTGCCTAGATACCAGAGCAAGACTCTGCATCCATTTTGCCAGCCAGGAACCACTGAGTTTGGGAACTTTGGAAGCCAGGGGTTGGGGGGCGGGGGTTGGTGCCAAGGCTCATATTTCGGCGCCAGAGTTCTCAGCCAGGAAAGCTGAGAATCAACACCCATCTACCTCTTCTTTTTCAGTCTCCATCCCTTCTCCCTTCCAGGACACCACAAAGATCTTACCCACAGCAGCACACCTACACACACACACACACACACACACACACACACACACACACACACGCTGGTGCACACACCATTGGGTTTAGAAGGTTTTTGATTCTGAAGATACCAAAAGACTCGGAAAGAAAAGGGGCAGCCGTGCCACCTCCTCACTTCCCGCCCTAAGTCTACACAGGATAAAATCTCATACATTTCAAATACCACCATAGAACACACCACCCGCCCATGATACCAGAATGTCCCGTACCTGATATGCAGACGATGAAATTGGCTTGAAGAAGAAAAAGCACCTCCCAGACTATTTCCATCCTCTGATTCTCATTCCAGGTGCATCACTCGACGGGAAAACAGGGGGGAAGGGGGGAGCCCGACACGGCACACACATACACACACGCACACACTCTCCAGAGAGCGCACACTCGCGCTCCCACCCGACAGCCGGCCAGGGGCAGTCACCCCCACGATCAATAACGCAGTTTGAATTGTTTTGGCAAATCTCCCCTCGGGCTCTTCGGATGTGCTCCCCAGATGTGCTGACACATGTCCGATGCCTCTCTGCCTCGGAGGTCTCCCCGCTCTTGCGTCTCTGCTCCTCTCACCAACGGTGGAAACAGCACTTGAGGCGACCGCGGTGGTGGCGGTGTCAGCCACCTGAAGCCACCAGCACTGGGCTCTTTCTGCAAAACCGAGACCCCGATCCGCCGGGCGCCCCAAGAAGACATAGACAACAGCCCCCGACCAGGCCGAGCAGTGCAGTTCCGAGCTCTTGGCCTCTTCCCGTATGCTAGCTGAGACCAGGTAGTCCGCGACAAGTTGCCCTCGAAGTCCGCCCCCTTCACCAGGGCATGGTCAGAGGATGGCTGCTGGCTCCAATCTGGCCTGTTCTCCTGCTTCCGGAGGTAGTGGGGAGAGAGGAGACACGGCACACAGAGAAAGAAAGAGAAGCGGGGATTATTGCCCGAAAACACCGGTCACCATCAGCCTCCGTTGACCCTCCCTGCTCCCCAAGTCCGCTCGCCGCCAGCCGCCTTCGAGGCCGGTTCGGGCGATGCTTCCAGGACGGCGAGCCCAAGGTTGGGCTCTCGGGACTGGGGCGCGTCGGGAGGCTCACTGGCTCCCCACGTTGCACGCGCGCTTTCTGCTTTTCTGCTGTTTTCCAAGGCTCCCCAGACCCCGCAGTTGCCTTGCTTCCATCGTCCGCAACTAGCGCCGCCGCCGAGATTTTCCGCAATGCAACTGCAGGGGTCGTTATTTCCTCGCCTACGGATCCCGACGCTTTCCCACTCGGAGAGGAGGAGGGCAGGTGGGGGCGGGGGCAGGAGGAGGAGAGGGAGAGAAGGCTCCGCCAGGTGAGCGTCCGCGCCGCCACCCGGAGTCCCCACGTCAGTCGGGCCTCTAGGCACCGGGGGGCGGAGGCATAAGTCCGTCCCGGGTGGGGCGGTGAGGCCATAAGGAGCAGGAGCCGGGCGTCAGCACTTCAGGCCACGGCGGCCGCTGGACCCTAGGAACCAGCCTTGGAGCTCCGCCCCGCCCGGCTGCCCCGGTTCCCTTCCAGGAGCTTGGAGTTTCTTTTCTCTTTAAAAGAACTTCGCCGCTGCTCGTTCCGCACAGAAAAGCCGTGCGGGACTCATCCTTAGAGGATTGTGGTGTGCTTTCTCCCTCTGCAGCGGAATTTGGAGGATTTTTTTTTTTTTTTTTCTTTCATAATCCATTCCCTGCCCTCTCCTTTTCGTCCGGCTCCTGCCCCCTCCTCCCTCTTTCCCTCTTCCTGTTCGGATGCCAGTAATAGGCTACTCACCCCACAATTCTCTTTGCAGGTTCCCAGACCAGGTGCAACTCTTGCCCGCAAGTCCCTCACCTCCCTCCTCTCGCAAACCGTCGCTCTAAGTCCGGATTTCAGCCGCGGTCAAGCGCGTCCCTACCGGATCAGCTACGCGAGGATCCGATACCATCGGAAACCAGGCCGCCGGGGAAAGGGGTTTCCCCTTTTAATTTTCATTCGCCGTTTTTCTTTAGAGACGCTCTCTAACGCTTGGGTGGCTTTTGCAGGGCCCCGGGATACTCTCGGTCAGCGACGCTAGGCAGCTTCCAGGGAAGATTTCCCCAGCAAGCCCGCGCGCGCGCACTCTTGCCCAGCGCGCCGCTCTCCCGAGTCCCAAGGGAAGGAGGGGGCGGCGAGAGCACCACCCACCACCCTGGCGGAACCGGAGCCAGCCGGTCCGCAGAAGGTCTAACCCGGGAAAGGCTGCATGGGAATGCAGTGCAGATGCAGGGTAAATGCACGGAAACCCTGCGCTCCGGACTGTTCGAGTAAAAGGACTGGGAGCGAACAGTGGAGGGAAAACTGCAGCAGATTTGTGTGCGGCGATCACTGAAGGAGTGGTTGGCGAAAGCCCCAGACCTACCTCTTTTAGGGTGCTGAAAAAGAGGAGGGTAGAGCAGAGGGAATCCCTGGTAAGATCTGGGATTTCTCCAGGCGCTTGTCCGGATACCGAAGTGTGACGTTGGGAGGTTTTGCATAAGCGCGGATGGACACACACAGCCAACACACGCACTACCCCGGGGAATATTTTTGTACTTTTAAATTTCTGATGCTTAGAAGCCATTTCACTGTAAGCCTCGGTCCAATAAGCATAGAAAGGGTGGATAAGTGGAAAGGAAAGAGGTGGGGCAAAAATCGTGTTGTTTGTCTGCACAGTTAGATCAGTGAACACAGTGAGTGAAGCATCCAGACGGTGTGGTATCTACGGGTGCGGCATAAGAGCCAAAGTAGCTACACCAGAGGGCTCCTCGGATTCTTGAACGGAGTCTAGGGAGTCTAAAGATTCTTTGTACAGGGAAGTGGGGCGGCGGGGCGCGCGGGGCGGGAGGGTGTGCTGAGAGAGGAAGGAAAGCTGCTGGCTGACTGCAGGAGCCAGAGTGTGCGGTTCTGCAGCCTCCGGGGATTCTAAAAAAGAACCGCTGGCAGACTTGCCTACTCTTTAAGAAGGAGGTGTGGCCGAGGGTTCTCTCTCCCTCTCAGATGACAGCCAAGGACTCCAGGTGGCCAACGCATTAAAAATCGAGGCTCAGATGAAATAAATCCATGATTTTTTAGGTAGAGAACTTTGAGGCTCAGCAGGAAAAACATTGAGACTTGAGAACATTAAAAGATTCAGAGATGGTGAGAATTAGCCCATTTGGGAAACATATGGGGGAGTGTTTGTCTCCCTGCCTTGAAAGTAGACTGCATGAAAGGGACTTTTGAGCAGAGAGAGAAGAAAGCAGTTTGCCAAACAAGAACAGATTCGTCCTAGGGAGAGTTCAGCACCGCGGACAGCGACCCACCTTCTGTTCTCTAAGCTCACTTACTGCCAACAAGAGTGCTTTCTCTCTGAAGTCCAAACAAGGTGACTGGGTTTTGATACCACAGTCCATTATTTATTAACGAATTATGCAAATATAAAGTGGCTGTCTTTCATATATGAAGCACTGTAGTACAGTGTTATGGTTTTTAAACTGAAAAGCATAATGGATGCTTTTCAAAAAGCCTAGAGGTTGTGCTTCAACTACATTTTGCCTCAAGACCAATGATAGTAAATAATTATTATTCCTTTTTTTTCCCTGTCCAAACCTGCCTCTACTACTGTAAAAGTTTAATTTTTACCTGGTTACAATGTATCTTCAAAAATAAACTCTTGAGTTCATTAGCTTAAAATATATATTGATTAATTTCTATAGAACATACATTGATGAGTTCCTAGCATGAATTATCTCAATTAGTAACAATTTACATCTTGTCTTAGTCCATTTTGCTGCTTTCACAAAATAACACAGCCCACAAAATTTATAAATAATGTCTTACAAACCTGGAGGCTGGAAGAAGGCCAAGGTTAGGGCATTCCATATTTGGAGGGAGGCCTCTTTCTATGCCCTTACTTAACAGGAGGGCAAAACATATTAAACTACTTTTCCTCGATCACTTTGTAAGGATAAATCCCTTCATTCATGAAGGTAGAATCCTTATGACTTAATTAGTCCTCTAAAGGCCTACCTCTCATTCAAGCACATTGATGATCAATTTTGGAGGGCACGGATTTGAGCCACGATATCAGATCCCTGTGAGATAAATATCTTACAAAACAATCTCAGAGCTGCTATTTACCTTAGGTCTTACAGCTACTAACATGTAGTGTAGAGATTATAGGTGAACAGCCCAAACTACACAATTTTGATACATGCTTTATAAAATGATAAGAATCACTGTGGGGAAGGTCATGAGTACTTAGAAAGGGTCTAAGTGTTCACATGGCACATGTAGAGGCAGTAGAGTCAATCAATCAAAGACAGAATAAAAATGTATTGGTAGTTTATATAATTTCAAAGTTATTTACATTAAACCTGAGAGAAAGAAATGATTATTGGCAATTAGGCAACCCAGATTATTTCCAATAAGAAATCCAAAGGCCAATTCTCTTATACTTGCAATCTGGCAGTAAATACAATGGACCCCTAGGTTTTGGGTTCCTTTTTAGCATTTTCTGAAAGAAATTATAATTTCTTAAGTGTTTTCTGGGCTTAATACATATTTTTTTGTAAACTGTGAAATTCTTCATTGAATCCAAATAAAAACTCAGTGAGGAAATACTAAGAATCTGTAAATCAGAGTACAGTACTCATTATTACCTTTTATTCCCAAATCAATGAAGAAAATAGGATGAGGGTAAAGCTATTTATCTTCCGTATTTTAAAGAGTGTATTCCCATGTATATTTTTAAAAATTTTAATTGTATGTGGGCATGTGTGTGCACATGCACGTCCATGTGGCCATAGCAGAAAACATGCAAATTGGTTCATGTGTGTGCAGTGCTTTTGGGGGCCAGAAGAGGGCATCAGGTTTCCTTTGAGGTGATTGTGAATCTTTGGCTATAGGTGCTGGACACTGACTTTAGTTTTCTCCAACACTAGTACTGTGCTTTTAACTACTGAGTCATCTTTCCAACTCTTTTTTTCATATGCTGTGTCTTTAAAAATCTCTCTCTAATACTACTTTCTCCTTATCTCATTGCTGTTCCTTTACATTTCTTCATTACCAATTCATTGCATGTGCTCTACAAATTGAGCAGAGTTTTGATGAAGCTCAAGAGACAACATCAGTTGCCTTGTAGACATTAGAATAAATATGATCCCTCTTTCTAGGAGAAGATAATGCTGAATTTCATTTGGTTCTTTATCTTCTCTTTTATTGAACCCCAGCAAAATGATGACTCATCTGATGGGTCAAACTTGTAAGGACTTAACACTTATTAGGGCATGCTTCCCAAAGGCAGTCCATACGGAATGAGAAGGGGCAGGCAATCAAGCTTCTTTCCTTACCTTTTGCCTTCTTGACTAGCCTGCTTTCAAGCACAAAGAGCTCACCACATGTTTTAGTCTCTTCCCCTCCTTCTCTTTGCCACAGTGTCATGCTATTTTGCTCTTGCTGGCCTGAAATACACTTTGTATGTTTGTTTCATTCTCCTTGTCATAGCTACTATCTTGAGAAAAATAGTGTCAGTGGTTCTCTTGTAGTGACTGCGTTTCTGAGGTCAGCCACAATCAATCATTCTTGTGGAAAAGAATATTTAGAGCCTACTTTATTGGTGAAATTATTAAGGCCACTCCACATAGTTAAGAGGGAGGTTTATTTTGTGGGGTAACTTACAAGTGAAGGGATAGGTAGATTACAGGGTCTGGGAAAGGTGTAGCACAGTCTGGCAGTGTTCTCTGGAGAACTCTGCTCAGTCTACCTCCAGCATCCATATTTCGGGTCTTCAGAGTCCTCTCTCGGCCCTGCCTTGTAGGCATGACAGTTACTGAAGCCTCAATGGGGCTTGAAACTTCCATATCAAAGCTGAAATAGCTACCCACTATACTACTTTATATAACTAACCGTATATACACGTGATTTTCTAGTTCTAGATTTGAAGGGGCAGTTGGAAAATATTATTTTAGTTTTTTTTCAATTCTTTTTATCTAATGTGCATATACATGTAAATTTCCTATCAAAAGTTAAAATTAAAGGAAAAAAAGGTATGCCATAGTCATGAATTTAAAAAGCTCAATAATATTAAAATAATGATTTCATCCAGGTATATTATGAGTTAATATGATCCCAACCACAGTCTCAGAAAATTCAGGCATGATGGTACACACTAGTAATCCCCATCATTACAGAGGCTGAGGTAGGAGTATCATGAATCTAAGGGAAACTTGGGCTATATTAGCAAAAAAAACCAACATCCAACAAAACATTCAGGAAATTAACAAGCTGTTTCTAAAATCTATATGAAAATACAAAGGACCTGAAATATTAAAAAAAAAAGAAAGAAAACAAAACTACAAGATTCAAACTGTCTGATTTTAAGACTTACAAACTGTAATAATCAAAACAATGAGGTAGTTTCATCAAGACAGAAAAATAAATCAATGAAACAGAAGAGCAGGGAATCCAGGAATAGCACATCACACATGAGTTCAGCTGATTTTCACAGAAGTGCAAAGTCACTTCCTTAGTGAAAAAAAAAAAATCTTTTAGGTGTGGTGAATTAAGGGAGCCCTGAGTAGATGTGTAAGGAGTGGATGAAGTGAATGTGTATTGTTGATATGGACATGGCCATGTCAAGGACCAATGCCTTAGGCCCATGAAATTTGGCAACATTTTGTCCCTGCCCCTGGAGTGAGGCTCAGAGGGACCACAAAGTCTTCTCCTGGTCTGAGTACAAATATTAACAGTATGTGTAAGTATGCTTATTTATAAATGATTGACTAATTTGTGCAAAAACTAGCAACTTCAGCTTCCTGTTTCCAGATGTCTACATCTTGAGACTGCTCCTACAGAGACCTCCTACCAAATCTAGCCAACACCTCCCCGCTGTGCTATACATAATGAATGCTCTGAGGTTCCTGGTTGTTATGCAGTCTGTGTTAGTCCATCAGAGTGTACATGGTCCACCTGACTCCAGATTTTTTTTACATATGTCTGTCTATCTGTCCTTTCTTCATTCTGTCACTGCCCCTGTTAGATCAAGTCTTAACAACGAGGCTGGCACATTTAGAGATGGTGCCTTTTTCACATCTGGATATATATATTGTACTATGTAAAATGATGTATGTCACAATAGCTTTTAAACAAAACATATAAAGACAAAACAAGTATGTATAGTATGATTCCATTAACATGAGATTATCAAAAATGTATGCTACTCTACAAAATTGTATGCCAACTGGAGTTAGGCTCAGGAAACTTGGGAGGGAAAGGAGAGAGAGAGATTACAAAAAATTAAAATAAAGCACATATTAGTTATTTTGATTTTACTATGCCAAATTTTCTGATTATATACTTTAAACATGTTCAGTTTGCTTTATGTCCATTATTCCAAAGCATTATTTACCTAAATTATTTCAAGCTTTGGAAAAGTAAATAAACATGTTAATAGTAAACAGATATATTAACAAATTGTTGATAGACTAGGCTTAGATTAATTGATTACACTGTTGCTCTATGTGAACAGTTAGTTGCTATTGACTTACCCAGACTTTGACAAATATTGAAAATTGAAATAATGGTTGCAATCAGAAAGGTTTTGAATAAAGAAATAAATCTGGTACTGTGCTTCAATCTATTTTACTGATGTTAGATTGCTGTGTTATAATTATTCTTTGGGTTCCGTACAATCTCCTGTTATTGACTAGGGTAATTTTTCTGGAAGATACTAGAAATTACACTTCCAGTAAGTCTTGGAAAGAGGCCAGTTTGGGAAGAGAAATGAAGACTTGAGAGATGAGCTTCAGAATAGGCTGAACAAGAATTTTGTCTGCATGACTAAGAATGTAGGATTAAGAAGTCTAAATTTTGAGGACATGCTTGAGGGTGCTTTGGGTGAGAAGGTACACTGAAAGTTCCTGATAAAATTGGCATGAAATCCTATGATCTAAGAAGAATCCCATCTAAAAACCAGTTAAATGTTAATCCCTCAATGTTATTTCTTGTGATAGACTTTGTGAAAATTCCCATGACAGTACAGTACTTGGGCTGCTAGATAAGGGGTGTTTTAGTAGATCTCAAATCTGTGCTTATGTATCAGAAGCACTGGAAACTTCTGATGCTATCTCAAAATGCAGGTTAGATTAGACAGTAACAAAGGGCAGACATGTATCAGAGCATAGTGCATGGTGGGCAGTGACTAAGACTCTGGTAAGAACACTTAGTATGATCAGATAGGTTTCCCCCCACTGCAGGAGCTCCCCAAGCATTTGCAAGGAAGCAAAAAGTCTCCAAAGGAGGACTAGATGTCTGTGTTCAGGATGCAGCTTGTGGACATCAATTGTGAATTAGTCTCCTACTTCTGCTATGACAACTTGTTACAAACTTAATGAATTCAAATGGAAGTTATTATCTGGGAGTTCTCTAAGTCAGATATCTAACAAAGACCCTCAGGGAGGTGTTCCTTCAGGAAATTCTGTGTCTTTTCTAGTTTTTAAGGCTATCTATATTCTTCAGCTCAAGGCTCTTTTTCAGAAATGTGTTCATATCAACCTCTGCTCCTCCATCCTCATGTCTTTTCATCTTCTGAACAGGAGGATTTGGGAAACAGATCAGTGATAGAGTACTTATATAGTCTGCTGAGCCCCTGGGCTGAATCTCCATTACAAATAAAATAAAATTTCTTAATTCCCATATTTGTAATCCATGTTCCAGGGATTTGCTGTGAATATCTTTGAATGGATATTTTTTTGCTCATCATAAGAAGATAGATGTAGGTCTCATGAAAAACAGAAAATAGAGTATGTGAAGTAGTAGAAAATGGAAAGTTTGTTACTTTTCAATCTATATAATGATACACTTCGTATTTTTTTTCAATGGTGGGTTCTTATGGCCTGCTGGAAACTTTGGTTGAGTCCATCAAGGGGGACAGGAAGGTATTTGAGAGGATGAAACTTGCTTATCTAGAAAAATGCCAGATGCTGAAATGAACATATGCCACCAGAACATATTATCACCATCTCTTTGATTAGAGGATTAGTGACCTCTGGAACTCATCATATTTCTAAAGGAGACTGCCTTCTCATCCATAATTAAATTTGTCATTAATCGAGGGCATTTTTATTCCTTAAAATAGAATATTAGGAGTTTCATCCATTAGGAATACTATGATTTTTTTTTCTATTCAAAGTTTAGTAGATAAACAATGACAAAGGTTTAATACACACAGAGATTGTAATATTTGGGCCATCTTTTAAGGCATCATCTTGGACTTAATGAAATTCAGTCCACATTTTCCTTTCTTTCATTACTGTTTAATATCTTTCCATTGTTTATCTGATTAAATTGAATCTAAAACAAAATAAAAATTATTTGTCACAAATAAATAACAGGCACTCTGTAAATGATGGTTTTAAAACAAAAAAGACATATTTGCTTATATTAATGAGTCCAAATATCTGGCATTTGAGTCATAGTTTTTATGACTGGCTGTTCATAGATCACTGGGAGAGAACATTAACAGACACACACAGGTGTCCACTGAGGCTTGTATAAGGACAATGTGGTATACATACATATTGTGAAGCTTTACAGCCATATGTAAGAGTCATACCGTGAAATAACATGGATGGGACTGGAGATAAGCATATGAAATGAACTTATCTAGTCTCAGGACAAATATTGTATCTGTCCTCTCATTTGTTGTTCCTAGTTTTTGTGTAGTTACATAAAATTATGTATGCACGACATAAAGCCAGAAGTGAAAGGAGGAAAAGGAAGGGTTTACCCTGAAGAGTATGATCAGGATCCCATAAACGCATGTATGGAAACTTTAAAACATGAATACATTTTAGATCATGTGCATCCATCCCTGATCTCACTCAATCTCCTCGTGTATCAAGCCTTAAGCACCTTCTCATAGACCTGTTGTTTTCAATGTTATACAATGCAGTGTGTCACTGAAACAGAAGGTAAACACATCACCCGAAACCATATATCTTACTAGAAAATTCTTTTCTTACTTACATCTTTCTGCTCTGTACTTTAGAGACGTATTCACCGTAGACTGTGAACTCCTATTCCCCACCCCCTTCTCTTTCTGCTGCTGGCCCCTGTCCTCCACCACCACTGGCTTCACTTGAGCTCTTTACTTGAGCTCTTTCTTGCTTGTTTGGGAATTCATGCCTGGTGCCATTAACTGAAAAAAAAAAAAAAAAAAAAAAGAACCAAGTGGCTGTCTGGGTCATAGCTCCTAACGGAGAACTGAATACTGTTATTTTGCTAAATGGTCATAGTATTAAAGTGCTCTGTAAATTCTTATCTTTGCACACATAGACTAGTACATCTCTCAGTCCCATTTTTTTGTAGTAGACATTGATACAGAGACTCAAAATTGGTCAGCATATAGAGAACAAGAGACTATGAAATTCTCAGCTTTAAATGGAATAGTTAGGTCGCGTACCCTCCCCAAAGGCTAAGGAATCATTTCAGAAAGGATGGCAGAAAGATCGTAAGAGCTGCAGCAAAACAGTGTTGGCCTGATATAACACACCTGCTGCACACTCAGGAAGTCCTACTCCTAGCTGAAATATTGGTAATTGATGACTTCTCCAGTTCCTGTCTTGAGTTCTTTCAGTGAAGGAGTGTGACTTAAGAACTGTAAGCTGAAAGAAACTCTTTACTCCCCAAGTTGCCTCTGGTCATAGTGTTTTGTCACAGCAATAGAAACCCTGACTAAGACAGGAAAGAAATTGAAAGGGGGAAATGGGGTGGTGGTGGTGAATTTGATTAAAGCACATTATCTATCTTTATGGCATTATCAAACAATAAAAAATAATACTAGAAATATAAAGATAACCCTTAATACATTTTAATTAATCTTTAAAATACAGCTTGAATAAAAAGGAGTAAATGATTTAAATATAATTGAGCTAAATAATGGATATTTTACAGTTTTCTAAAAAACTCTTTACTTATTTATTATTTTTTAAATGAAACTGTATTTCCCTTGAAAACACATGACATTCTTAAAATTTCCTACATGTATTTTGTTCAAGGTGGTTTAGGATAACAAAGACCTTTAGGACAAATGTTTATATAGAATACTAAATAAATTTCTTGGATCTGATAACATATAAAGTTTATAATTTAAAATATTTAATAAATTAAACCATAACATTGTTCAACCCTAAAAAAGAGATGCTTCAAGTCCTTGTGCTCCACAACCTTGCTGCTACTATACACATGTGGTTAAGCAGCTGTTCTTTGCTCACACTCTCAGTCCTGCATCTTTACTTCTTAACATTGTGGTATACTTTGGGGGAAAGCATCTAAGAGCTACTCTTCACATGCCTAGCATCCATCATCAATGCTGCCTTGGAATATCATATGTGTTCGTCTTTTATTCAAAACCCTGGCAATTTCAGTAAGTCAGACATGTTACAATTAGAAGGCTTAAAGAGAAATCCCTCTTTTAAATCAACACAATTCCAGCTGATTTATTTCTTTCACCAATGAGTTTTTGAAATTTGTATCCAACTTCAACAACAAAAGCTTTCTCTCTGATAGAAGAGTTAAGTTACTATGGTAGGGAACCCTCAAACTTCTATTTCTCTCCTCAGATTTCTGCTAGAAAGAGAAAACTCAATAAAGCCAGAGAATCTTTTGCCTAGCAGAACAGGAGAACAATGGGTAGCCAAAACCCTGTGACAGAGTTAGTAACAGGGAGATAATAGGAGATTCAAATACTACAGTTTTTCTTACAAAAATATGAAGATGCCATTGTCAGGTACCACCAAACATCCAGGCTGCCTTAAATGTCCCATAACTCATTGCCAAGTTAATGACTCTCATTTCACTAGTTTAAATGCTTTTTCTAGTGAATCTTTTAAGATTCTTATGACTTGACTTGACCTGATGCTGAATTTCCTCACAGAGTGGGAAGAATATAAATATTACATTTGAAAATATATTTCATTGTAATCTCCCATAAATTATTATTTCTTTGGGAACATTCACTTTTAAATGAGCAAGAATGAAAATTTAAAGGTTTTTAAATGATTAGTTATTCAAATAAAATTGTATTCTTTTTATTTGAGGTCACCAACTTTTCTCATAATAAAATGAAAGTCTCTGATAGCTAGTTCTAACTTTATTTCCTAATAAAGTGAAATGGGAAACAAACTAGTATTATGTCCTTTCCCTTCATTTTTTTTTTATTGGATAGACAATGAGAACCAAGTTGACCAGGGGTGTACTTGTGATGGCTAATCTTGGTTGTCAGCTTCACTACATCTGGAATCTACTGGAACCAAGCTGCTAGACACTTCTGTTGGGGGCGGGGCTCTAAATCAGATTATTTAAAGCAGGAAGATCCATCCTAAACATTGGCCACAACATCTGATGTCATGCAGATGAAAAGACATGGAAGAAAGGAATGTTGCCTTCGGCCTGTTCATCTGTACTCTTGCTGCTAAGTCCATCTTCCTGTGGCTGTGACCAGTATTAAATTCAACTTCTCCAGAATTCTAACACAAACAAAAGACAAACAGCTCTTTAATAATCCTCCAGGACTCTAGCACCAAACTGGGACTGCTGAGACACCCAGCCTTGTTGATTCTCGGCCTTTCAGTCATGAGTCAACCATTGTTGGACTACCAGACCACATCCTGTAAGTCAATAATAAATCCCCTCTTAATATACACACATATGTATATATATTTCATTCTATAATAATACATATAATTATACATATGTGTATTTATTATGCACATGTATATGTTTGTATATTCACATATATATCTGTATATACATGCATTTGTATGTTGATATGTATATGTGTGCTTATAATTATACATAGACTTATTCTAGAGAATCTCTCAGTATTCCACAATGTATTGCAGAAATTGGAATTTGCTGGAGTCAAGGAAAGGACACCCACATCTAAGGTTCTGCTGTGATAATTGAAAGAAGCAACTGAAGCTTTTTATTTGTTACAGATAAACATTAATATCTTTATTTGACTCATTAATAATTAACTAGACTAGGCTCTGATTCTTATATAATTGTACCTTATGAAAGCCCACAGCACAGAAATACTGTGCAAAATGCAAAACACCAATTTTATCACGAGTAATAAAAATTCAATTAAAGTTAGAATAAATGTGCTAGTTAGTAACCCAAGCTTAACATAAAGCCTTGGAATGTAAATAGATTTTTTAGCAAACAGAATAACAAGGGTGTGACAATTTATAAAGCATATTGAAAATCCATCACTGCTTTCCTCATGCTGGCAAGAAAAGGCCCACATTACAGGAGAGAAGAATAATTTTTGACACTTTTATTGTGCTTTATAGCTGGAACAGTCCAACAGGGAGGCTGAATGGGAAGGCTTTTCTATACAGAGGCAAGTTAAAGCAAATGTTTAAGGCATTTTTTTCCATGTACCTTTTGAGAGCTTAGAATTCAACAGTAGTGGTGAAGGTTTCATTCCAGACAATGCAAATGACATGGTATCCACTTGGAGCTGGAGCTTTGGACCTGGCCTCTAGACTGTCTTCTTTCTGCTGTTTAACTATGGGCCAAGCCACCTAACCTTGCATTATTAGTGGGATGAATAAATGCTGAGCAAGGGATGAGACCACAATGCAACTGATTAATTTAGAATGCTTTATTTAGAATGCATCTTTCCTTTTCCTTCACACAAATCAGAATGTACATGTTCAATTATTTTTCTTCTTCAAAGGGAGAATCCTAGAAAGGATTTTTCAATAATCCTTATCAGTTCTCAAAACAGCATTGGAATTCTTTTAAAGAAAGAATTTTAAAAAATCATTGAACAGCTATATTACAGTCAATATTTTTTAAAATGGAAAGTGTATCAACAAGTTTTATCACTTTCTTCAGTGAATCTAAATTGGTCAGTATTCATATGTTCTAAGGAATGGTCCATAGACTTTGAAACTACGTTAGAAGAAAATATTTCATAAAAGTGTTTTGAGTAATTATAACATAGGTAAAATGCTTGCACTATAGATCCTTCGCAGTGGACCAGCCCAATCAGTCCATTCCATGAAGCTACCTACCTAGAGTTAAAGTACTTTCTACAGATGAGTCTACCAATGCTTGACATACGTATGTGGAGAGAAGAAGGACCCTACTATTCTTCATGGTATCCAATTCTACCATTGATCATTTATTTATGTCAGTTCTACAACATAGCCCAAACTCTGCTTTCTTGCCTCTTCCATTCCATAATTTTCACCCACCTGGCTATTTCTATCTTCTCTTTACTCATCTTCTAAACAGCAAGCACTTTACAAGGGTTTTCTTCGTATTTTTTTATTTTACTTTTTTTTAAATTTAAAATGTTTAATTCATTTTACATACCAACCACAGACCTCCCTCTCATCCCTCCTCCCACTCCCCCCACCACAACCTCCCCACACTTTTCATCCCCTTTTCCAAAAGGATAAGTTCTTCCATGGGGGAACAGCAAAGCCTGGTTCACTAAGTTGAGGCAGGATCAAGCCCCTCCCCCGTGCCTGGAGGGTGAGCAAGGTGTTTGACCATAGGTAATGGGATCCAGAAAGCCAGCTCATGCACCAGGGATAGATCCTGATCACACTGCTAGGGTGCCCTCAAACAGAACCAGCTACACAACTGTCTTCTGTATGCAGAGGGTCTAGCCTGGTTCTGTGTAGGTTCCGCAGCTGTTGGTCTGAATTTCTTGAACTTGGTTCAGCTGTCTCTGTAGATTTCCCCATCATGATCTTGACCCCACTTACTCATATAATCCCTCTTCTCTCTCTTTGACTGGACTCCTGAAGCTTGGTAAAAGGATTTTCAAAACATTTTTATTTTGTTCTCTCTGGGTCATTTTTTAAAATTAATTAATTTATTTATTTTACAACTCTCCCTCCTCTCCACCCAGTCTCCTCATGCCGCCTCTGTTCCTACCCCATACCCCCAACCCACTCCTCTTCAGTTTCTGTTTAGGAAACAACAGGTCTCCCATGAGTATCAACAATGCATGGTATATAAAGTTGCAGTAATACTAAGCACCTCCCCGTGTATTAATGCTCAGCAAGGCAACCCAGTATGAGGTGTAAGGTTCCAAAGCCAGTAAAAAAGTTGGGACAGCCCCTGTTCCCACTGTTAGGAATCCTACAAGAGGACCAAGTTACACAACTGTATCATATATGTAGAGGGCCTGAGTCAGTCCCATACAGGCTCCCTGTTTTTTGTTTCAAACTCTGTGAGCCTCTATGAGCCCAGGTTAGTTGACTCTGAGTTTTTTAAATAGTGTTCTTGACCCCTCTGATTTCTATAATCCTTTTCTCCCCTTCTTCTGCAGGACTTCTTGAACTCTGCCTAATGTTTGGCTGTGGATCTGCATCTGTTTCCATTAGTTGCTGGATGACACCTCTCTGATGACAATTGGGCTAGGCACCAATCTGGCCAATTCAGGATACATATCTGCTTTTGCTAGGAGTCTAAGCTGGGGTCTTCCTTGCAGATTTGTAGGAGATTTCCTTGGGTCAGGTCTTTACCTAACCCTGAAATGTCTCCCACTTATCAGTAGTCTCTTTCAGTCCTCTCCTCCTTTGTGCCTCCATTCCCCAGGTTTGGATGGAAGAACATTTACAGCAGATCTAAGAGCAGGTGCAAAGATCCAGCACATTGCTTCTAGTACTTGTGGAAGTCACCAGCATATTAGAGCTCTATGTTAAGGAGCAAGGAAAGCATAGTGGTGTGTGGGGATAGAAGTATACATTCGTCAGATGTCACCTAACCTTGTACACAGGGGCCACCCACCCATTTGGACTCTGTTTCAAAAGTGGTATGGCATCACCTTGACTTGTTTTACTTAAAATCTTCCTAATTTTGATATTATTGCCTTATGATTCAAGTGACAGTGAGTGGAGAGGGGTATGGGGAATGAAGAGCTCATAAATGTGAGAACCCACAGTTATAGAACAGGCCAAGAGATATTGGCATACAGGATTAGGAAACATTGTTAGAAAAGAGCCTGTCTTCAGGACTTGCTGAAAGATAGTGGGGATGGAGTAAAAAGATTTTACCATGGAGTATAGACAAAGTGGTTTTGAAAACAAAGAATAAAAAGATCCAAATAAAAACCTTATTGAAATGTCAAAAAATATGATTCTGTTATACATCTCATTGACAGTATGGCACAGCTAATATGAATAAGAAGTTTCCCATTTCTGGGAACCTCTGTGGTGGTATTGTGTTCCCTGAAATATTGTGTGCTCCCCAAAATACACTTATCTAGGGTCAGAGAACAGGATGGCCACAATATTAAACATGAGGATAGGCAATGGTAGCACAAGCCTTTAATCCCAGCACTCAGAAGGCAGAATCAGGCGGATCTCTGTGAGTTCAAGGCCACATTGGAGACAGCCAGGCATGGTGACACATGCCTTTAATCCCAGGTAGTGGGGGCAGAAAGAGAAAGATTATATAAGGCATGAAGACCAGAAACTAGAAGCATTTGGCTGGTTCAGCAGTTTGGCTGGTTAAGCTTTTAGGCTTTGGAGCAACACAGTTCAGCTGAGATTCATTCTGGATGAGGACTCAGAAGCTTGCAGTCTGAGGAAACAAGACAAGCTGAGGAACTGGCGTGGTGAGTAATAAGCTGTGGCTTATTCTGTCTCTCTGATCTTCCAGCAGTCACCCCAATAACTGGCCTCACGTTTGATTTTAATAATAAGAACTTCTAACAATTCTGCTACACACCTCAGTCTCTTTACACAAAAAAATGAAGGAGTTAAATAAAGCACTTTCTAAAGGCCCAGTAATTGTACTGTATCTATAGGATTAAACAAACCTTTATTTACTAATAGATGCTGTGAACCTATTAGTGACATCGAAGGGGACATTGTTTCATGGGGGCCTATGGGGAAAACAATCTTCACAGGAATCATATAAAATTCCATTAGAAAGGTGCTCAGTGAAGTGAAATGTCATTTACAGCTTGTAGAAAGAAGTTCATTTCAATGACAGGACCTAATAAATCCTGAGGAATAAGTATAACTTGGCCTTACAAACTGTTGAGGGTAGTGAAAATGCTTAATTTGCTCATTACACACCACT
Organism: Onychomys torridus; assembly: GCF_903995425.1. Taxonomy (NCBI): domain Eukaryota; kingdom Metazoa; phylum Chordata; class Mammalia; order Rodentia; family Cricetidae; genus Onychomys; species Onychomys torridus. The sequence goes on along the minus strand of NC_050450.1, from coordinate 81,341,065 downwards.
GTGTACTTTACAGGGGTGTGAGTTCCTTTGGACAGAAGACTCATCTGAAAGCTCACCCACTGTTTAGTAAGGAAAGAATTTCACGGTGACTGAATTACATGTGACGGCATCATTGATTGACAGCAGAAGTACAGAGATCGTTGGCATTGCCTCAACAGTCTGATGTGGAAGAATAAAAACAACTGGGGACTTTGATCGTATGCTCAGAGTATGTTGTGCATTTTCTCCATTTTGGGGGGAGAGAAAGTCTGGCTGGGAACCTTAGTCTGTCACATTAAGGTCCTAGTCTGTCAAGATCATACGGTAGAGACTGGAAGATGACAGCACAAAGGTGGGGGAAAGGCAAACAAGGGCACATTTGGCTTCAGTGGGAGAAAGACTTGGGGCAGACTGGAGGGCACAAGCAAAGCCATGCCACCCCTTCATTCTTCCCCTTGGTATGAATCATCGAAAAAAGGAAAGATTATTCTGTAAATAGTGCCAAACATCTTTTATTAACTTTTAACCCTTTCTGGGAAAAAAAGGCTCATTTTGAGACTTTCCATTTTAAATCACCTGGATACACTCTCTTGAATTTATTTTCAGGATGCATTGTCATTATTCCTCTGATCACAGCTGTAATGATCATGGGACTCACACTTGGTGCTTGTTGGGCAGACACTAGGGTGGTTTTCCTTACAGGTTCAGGTTCGGTATGCCTTCTGTGAGGTCTTCTGCCTACCTTTTAAAAGGAGTATCCAGCGGATCCTGACACCGGTGATCTGCAGTCCACACTGATGTCATTAGATTACATGGTGATAGACTATCCAGACATGCTCTTTCTTTTATTGTGTTATAATGCATTTTATGTGAAAAAGGATATGTTGTATGGTTTAGGACATTAATCCTGCAGAGATTCTGCAGACAGAGGGGTGCTGTCCCTGAAGCTATATCATTAAACATGCTGACTGGATCAAATGCAAAGTTCAGTCCTACACTATTTTTAAAAACGCAAAAAGGAAAGAAGGGCAGGGGTGACAATTTTTATTCTAGCCAGGAGGATTTCAAGAAACCTTAAGTGGAAAATAGCTGGTTCTTCAACACTGCCAAACACTATACTATAAAAATGATATGATATCAACTAATGAAACATCAATTATATTTTAAATTTTTTCTCATTTATTTTAATTATTTTTGTGTGTATTTATGTGTGTGTGTGTGTGTGTGTGTGTGTGTGTGTGTGTGTGTGTTTGTGAAAGTATGTGTGGGGGCACATGCTTTGTGTGTATACACAGTAGAGACAGACCTAAGGTCAATGGATACCTTCTATCACTCAGTGTTTTGTTTTATTTAGGCAATGTCTATCTCTAGACCTGAAGCTTATCAATTTGAATGAAATGCCTGGTCAGCAAGCCACATGACATATACCTTCACCTTCACTCAGATTCTGAGGTTCTAACTCAGGTCCTTATTCTTTTTTTTTTTCCTTTTTTTTTTCTTTTTGGTTTTTCAAGACAGGGTTTCTCTGTGTAGCTTTGTGCCTTTCCTGGAACTAGTTTTGGAGACCAGGCTGGCCTCAAACTCACAAAGATCAGCCTCCCTCTGCCTCCTGAGTGCTGGAATTAAAGGTGTGCTCCATCACCGGCTTTTTTTTTTTTTTTTTGGTTAAGGTCCCTATTCTTTCAAGAGGATTTTACCAACTGAGTCACCTCCCAAGATGCCCCAATTTTTGCTTTTAACTCAAGAGGCTTTAATGTAGTTTGCATGTGTTGTTTTGTTGTATAATTGAAATACTTTATTCCATCCATTTTGTCTGTGTTTAATTTCTATTGAAAGCAACATGAATTTTTATTGATTTTAGTAAAGACTAAACATTACTTTATGCTTAGTTAACTTGGTATTGAAAAGAAGGGCCTAGCATGTAAACATACCAAAATGAACAAAATAATTTTTATTTGAAACAAAAGCTAACATGAGAAGCTAATTGGAAGTAACCAAGATTTCACTAATTAATACTCTATAGCAGTGATTTTTAAGTCAGAGTGGATTTCAGCAGGTTTTATGTTAATAAATAGTTTTTATTTTTAAATGGATTTTGGTAATTTCCTTCTTATCATCCTTGAAATATGAGGTATACATTTATCCATAATACTTTCTTGAATTTTCTGCATATTGAGTATGCTGGTAGCCTGTGTGTGTACCAGAGAAGAGGAAGCTAAAATAGACCTAGGAGACAGAGCATTGAATTAAGTCACTGGACACAGTGTCATGCCCCTGACAGAGTCAAGTGGACTCTCAGCCCATTCTTTTCTCTCCTTTGATTCCTAACTTTGATGTGAATAGTTTTCTCTATAGCAGTGATCCTCAGCCTTCCCAATGCTATGACCCTTTAACACTGTTCCTCATATTGTGGTAACCCCAATCATAAAATTAGTTTCATTGTGGATAACTGCATCTGCTTCTATCAGTTACTAGATGTAAGTTCTATGATGACAATTAGTGTAGTCACTAATCTGATTATATGGGAAGTTCAGGCACTCTCTCTATTAAGGAGTCTTAGCTGGTGTCATCCTTGTGATTCCTGGGGATTTCTCTAGCACCAGGTTTCTCCCTAACCCCCCTAATGGTTCCCTCTACCAAGATATCTTTTTCATTGCTGCCCCTCTCTGTCCCTCCCTCGACTTGGCCTTCTCAGTCCCTTCTGTTCCCATCCTCCACCCCTTCCCGTCTACCCCCCCCCCCAGTTTACCCAGGAGATCTTAATAATTTTCAATACAATAAAGTCATTCTACCATAGTCAGGAACCTTCAAAATGGATAAGCCCAAATAAACCATTTTTAACAATAGATTTTAACCATTTTCCCTTCCTGGGTCCCTCCATGTGTGTCCCTCTTAGGGTCCTCCTTTTTACCTAGTTTCTTTGGGGTTGTGAATTGTAGCCTGGTTATCCTTTGCATTGTGTCTAATATCCATTTAAGAGTGAGTACATACCATGTTTGCCTTTCTGGGTATAGGTTACCTCATTCAGGATGATTCTTTCTAGTTCCATCCATTTGCCTACATGACCTCCTAGACCTCAGATGAAGAGAGGAAGGAGGGATCACAGGAGCAAGTGAGGTCAAGATCACGATGGGGAAAACCACAGAGACAGCTGAACCAAGCTGGTGGGAGCTCATGGACACTGGCCTGTGAGCTGGGGAACATGCATGGGACCCAACTAGGCCCCCTGAATGTAGGTGACAGTTATGTAATTAGACATATTTGAGAAGCCCCTGAGTAACAGGGCCAGGACTTATCCCAAGGGCATGAAATGGCTTTTTGGAACACATTCCTAGGGTGGGATATCTTGCTCAGCCTTGACACATCGGGGAGGGGCTTGGTTTTGCCAGACTTTGCTGACTCTCCAAGGGAGGCCTTACCTTCTTTGAGGGGTGAATGGGGGGGATGGAATGGGGGAGGGGAGGAGAAGGGAAGAGAGGGGAAACTGGGATTGGTATGATAAATTAAAAAAAAAAACACTTTTCTTTCAAGTAAATAAAAAATTAGTTTCATTGCTACTTCACAACTGTAATTTTGCTGTTAATGAATCATAATGTAGGTATGTGGCATGCAGGATACCTGATATATGACCCCTGTGAAAGTGTCAACTCCAAAGTTGAGAACTACTCCTCTATAACATGCAGTCTTCCATTGTGCTCCTACATATTCACCCAGGGGCCCAAAACAATAAAGTCTGTGGGATGTTCTGTATGTTTGTTGCTCTGATTAGTTAATAAATAAAACACTGATTGGCCAGTAGCCAGGCAGAAAGTATAGGCGGGACAAAGAGAGTGGAGAATTTCTGGGAAGTGGAAGGCTGAGGCAGAGAGACGCTGCCAACCGTCCGCCATGAAAAGCGAGATGAGATATAAGGTACCAGTAAAGCCATGAGCCACGTGGCACCTTATAGACTAATAGATACGGGTTAATTTACTGTATAAGAACTAGATAAGAAGAAGCCTGCTGTGCCATACAGTTTGTAAGTTATATAAGTCTCTGTGTGTTTACTCGGTTGGGTCTAAGAGGCTGTGGGACTGGCAGGTGAGAGAGATTTTTCTTGACCATGAGCCAGGTAGGACTGGAGAAAACTCCAGCTACAAGTCACCCTACCATAGTCAGGAGCCTTCAGAATGGGTAAGCCCAAATAAACCTTTTTTAAAATGTTGATTTTCTCAGGTGTTTCCTTACAGTGAATAAATGTGTTTATTGTAAGGATTAGATACAGAATAAATTCATAATTCCAATGAAAATTTAGAGTGACTGAATTTTAACTCAACATCTTCTGATTTGGGTCTTCATTTCATTATTTCACCAAAAGTTTGGGTGTTCAATGTCATCAGTAGAATTACTAATTTTTCAAATTCCAGAATTCAGCACAGGCTTGGGATCTAATAATAACAGCATTATCACAACTGGGTGCTTGGCAAGATAGACAAGAAAATACTTAACTGTTCTTCTTATATATTTTACTGGTAACATTAGGATAACATGTTTTAAAATCACTAGAAATATACTTTCTGTATATGGCTATACCCTCAAACTCAGTACACAAGTTTGTTTTTTTCATTATGATTTTAATTTTTAGAAAAAAAATCATGATCTTATTTTCTAATTATTTTAAATATTTACTGGATCCTCAAGTTAAGCATATAAAACAATAAATTTTCAACCTCTGTCTTTAATATTTATAATATTTTCCTTCCTTCTAAAATATACATAAATTTCTTAATTTTGTATATTTTAATTTATGTATATTTTAAAGTAGCAAACCAATCATATGCACACACACACCATACACTTGCATTACATATTCATATTCACATACATTCACATATACCACACAGACATACCACACTTACACCACAATCACATACCATGATCACATACTCATACACAACTACACTCATACAATCACATACTTGCACACACTCATACATACCCACTTACACTAGCACACACACAGACGTGCACAATACTCTCACACACAAATACAGACACAGAGACATCACATGCACACTCACACATTTTCACACACACATACACACACATATACTCTCTCTCACACACACACATTCACACACTGCTATGCCATTTTTATCCTTCATGCTAAATGCTTTCCATCACCTTGTCTTCATTTAATAACACAGGATAAAGAACTCCCCTAGTAATATATAGAGGAAAAACTGTATTGTATGCACAGAGTATTATAAATTCTTGTCATGGTCTGGGTATAGTGAGGCATTCCTTTAACCCCAGCTCTCAGAAGGCAGTCAGAGGCAGGCATATCTCTGTGAATTCAAAACCAGCCTGGTCTACATAGAAGGTTTCAGGCCAGCTGAGGCAACACAGTGAGACCCTGTCTCAAAGAACCAAAAAAAAAATTATAAACAATCATAAATTCCTCTGTACAACACAAATCAATGTCAGATCACCTATTTCTTTTCAGCGAGGGCCTCTGAATAATTTTCAGACCTCAGGCATTTTGTAATTAATAAATGAAACACTGCATTAGAAAGGACCGAGCCTTGTACTGAGATTCATGCCAAGAAATCAAATCCAGTTTGCAGGCATTTTTACAAATGCAGTTCCTGCTCACTACATCCTCCTTATTTTTTGGCATTAACAAATATTCACTGAGAACTTCATGCCGACATTAGGTGCACAGGAACACACAGGATGCTGTGTTCTGACATAGGAGTTAAAGAGATAGCAGACAAACTCTAGTTACCAGAGCCTATGCAGAGTGCTGAGTCTTTTCTGATTCTTTTCCCTAGCTGTTGGCCTTCATGATCTTGGTGATGTAAAAAGGTCACTGAGGCTGGTAAACTGGTATCTCTCCAGTGGAATCCAACTGCTCACTGAAGGTCAGTAAGTATGTGTTGACAGGTGGCTTGAAAATATGATGAAAAATACAGGGGAGACATTTAATAAATAATAACATGTCTCTCCTCAACCCTGGATAATTTCCTTCCTGCAGCTCTAAGTGTTACCTCATGGTCTGACTCACACCCTTATTGTGGCAGTTGCGCTCTCCACATTAAACATAACCCTCTCAGGCTGTCACCATCCCTATTAGTTCATCATTTTAAACCCCTTCTTTGAACACCCCCCTTCTCTCCCTCCCCAATGCCTCTGTTTTATAGCTTCCCAGTCATCCCTGCTGTTTACTCTTTTATTCTGATGTAACCAATCCTACTCAGACAAACCCAATTCATTCCAAAAGGAGACTTAATGTGCCATAAAACTAACAGGGAGATTGCTCTCAAGGTGGGCAATAAGCTGACACAGCACACAGGTAATATTTATACAGCAATCCAACTTCAAGAAATACCAGCCAGTGCACTGCTTGCAAATCACAGGGCAATTATCTGCCTTAGGTCCTTAATCACTGGAGCAGAGCCCTTCATAAGTAAACACAACTAGTGAATGTGAATCTAGATACAAAAGAACAATGAGACAAGGGAAAGACACCTTCTGCATAGAGCTGAGGAAAGGGTGGAGGCCTCTTCTTGTATCTTCATATAGACCATAATGTCAACTGGTTAGTGTCGGGGTCTCTCATCAGAGAATGGCATTATTGAGATAATGTGATCTGAGGCCTGATAGTTAACCCTTGTATCTTGGTTTTGTTTCACAAAATATGCCAGAAATACTCCTAACTCACATATTTGCCACAGAGAAACTGCTGATATCATCACTATGGGAATCAATATTCTACACAAAGTATTCCTAACCAAATTGAATATACAACTGCCGTGTGGCCCAGCTGTACCACTGATGATCATATATCCAAAGGACTCTGCACCCTCTCACAATATACTTGTACATCCACATTTATTACTCCATATCCTACTTGGCTTTCTATGACTTTGTCAAAACATTGAACAAGCCAACAAGGGGAAGGCTTTATTTTGTCTTAGAGTTTACAGTCCAGCATAAAGGGAAGTCAGGGCAGCAACTGGAGACAGGAACTGAAACAGAGATGTTGTAGGAACATGGCTTACTGGCTTGATCCCCATGGCTTATTCAACTTTCTTACAGCACCGAGGACCACCTCCCTAGGGGTGGCACTGCCCACAGTAGGCTGAGCCTTCCCACATCGGCCACAAAAATGCCCCACAGGGTGGCTTCTAGGCCATGCTGATGTAGACAGTTTCTCAACTGCCTCTAACTTGCCACATTGACAAAACCAAACAGAAAACTAACCAGAACACTCTGCTATTCAAAAGAGCCTAGATGTCCATGAAGAGAAGAATGTATAACAAAAATATAATGTATATACATGATTTTACTTGGTAAGAAAAATGAGATGATGAAATTTGACAGAGAATGGATAGAACTTGAAAGTGTTAAATTCAATGATGTTACTCTGTCTCGGATAGAAATTGCATGTGCTTTCTCCCATGAGGATCTTTTTGTTTTGTTTTGTTTTGTTTGTTTGTTTGTTTGTTTTTGAGACAGGGTTTCTCTGTGTAGTTTTGGTGCCTGTCCTGGATCTCGCTCTGTAGACCAGGCTAGCCTCGAACTCACAGAGATCCACCTGCCTCTGCCTCCTGAGTGCTGAGATTAAAGGCGTGCACCATCACTGCCTGGCTCACATGAGGATCTTAACTTCTAATGATTTTAATAAAAATAAGGGAAGGGGCTATAGACTTTGAAACTAGGTAGGTTTTTTTTTTTTTTTTTAAAGTATGGATCTGTCTTTACTGCCTCAGCTTTGAAAACACCCAGAGGAAAACATGAATTGAATCTGTGGTCACTTCAATTTCTACAGTCACACCAGGACTTACTCTAAAAATGGTGACCAGAGACAATGTGCTTCCCCTTCCACCACAGACTTGGAAACGGGGGTGAAAGTTTAATGTTTGAAGGAAAGGACAAGGGAACATCTCCTGAAGGGGTGGTGAAATTCTGGACCTCATATCTATAGCCTGAACTCTGCTGGAGCCATCATGAGCAACCAATGTCCATGTATATGCAGCATATGTGAAGTCCATTTACCATAACCCATCACCACATAGGATCATAGGTCTTAATTTTGGAACTAGAAAAATTTGTTTTAAGATATCCAGGCTTTCCTAAAACTCAATATATTTTTTAAGTGCACATAGAGAAACAAGCAAGCAAGCAAACAAACAAGAGAAATCAGCTTGGGCCATCTTAGGCTCTGCACTGAGATCACAAGGGTAATTCTGCTGCATGTGCTTTTCTTATCTTCTTCAGTGCTATTACTCAGCAGAATAAGTTCCTTTGCCTGAAGGAGCCCAGGCATTCAGAAGCATATTCATATTAGAGAAATCCCTGATGACTATGTCAAGGTGTAGCTGGAAAGATGTCTCAGCAGTTAAGAGCACTGGCTGCTCTTCCATAGGACCTGGGTTCAGTTCCAGCCCTCATAAGGTGGTTTACAACCATCTGTAACTCCAATTTCAGGGTACATGATGCCCTTTTCTGGCCTCTGTGAGGATCAGACATGCACATTCTGCACATGCATGCATGCAGGGAAAATACCCATAAGTGTAAAATCAATTTTAATAAATAAATCCTTAGACCATATATACAAGTTCACATTTATTAATGGTTGCTGTGTATCAGGCTCTGTACAAGAGTTCAGTGTTAGCTCATCCACTCTTTCTTGGGTTCATGGGATTTAGTGGTCATCATTGTTCTTATAATATAGATTAGGAAACAGGACACCAAGGCTAAGTGGCTGCCCGTGTACCAAGCCCAGGTAATCTAGAGCCAAAAGGCCTGACATGACATATTTCCTTCTCTGCAGAGTAAAATACGTGTGTTCTCATTTTTCAAAGGTCAGAGAAATAACCAAAGATGACATGCAAAAAAAGTAAAACACATTTTTCAATAGATAATAGCATAAGTTATCATATACAGGTTTAAATATTAAAATATAGCTATTTCAAGAGTTCCTGATTAAACTGGGATTGCCAGTAAATGTGAGAGACTTAACGTGATTCTGACTAAAGCTCTGATATAATAACCATAGTGACTTAGAGGCCTAAGGAAACATTTTCTCTCATCTTTCTTGTTCTACAACTGAGTAACATTGTGGACTGAAGTGATGCTTCTAAAGATTTGTGAGTATAAGTGGCAACAATCAAATAGTCCCCTTAATCCCTAGGGCTCTTCTATTTTCTTATTCACTTTTCATATAGTATACCTGGCTTTGATACAGATACAGACTCTAACAAAATTAGTGTGGTAATAATGGCATCCATATTAAAAAATATTTTATGTATGTGTGTCTGCTTGTCTGTATATGTACCGTGTATGTGCAATATCCAAAGATGCCTGAAGAGGGTGACAGATACTCTTGGAACTAGAGTTACAAGCTGTGAGCTGCCTGATAAGGATGCTGTGAGCTGAATCCAATATTCTGCAAGAATTGGAAAGGCTCTTAACTTCAGAGTCATCTCCTCAGTCTGATAGTGTATATATTATTCTTCAGCCACATTTTCTGGTTATGTCCAGCTAAATTGAATTTGAATGCAGGGATGTTATCATTTGCTAGGCAGAAGAGAATAATGCATGGATATTTGCTTCGGTGATCTAAAGTTGATTACCCAACTGCAGATTTTATGCTTCATGAAAGAAGGGCATACTATCTTGCTCAGTCCCATGCCACAATGTACTGTAGATGCCATTTGGAGATAAAGTAGGTCTAAGTAAAGAAGACTGTATTTACTGTAAATATCATGAATAAAATACTTAGTTGATTTGAGGATTTTGCATGTATCTACTGTATATAAACATTCATCATTGTGATTCCATTTCTGCAACACATGCCATTAAAATTCTTTTAGAAGTCATGGTAGTGATGCTATGGACGATAGACTAACAGCTCCTTAAAGATTTATCTATAGCTTGAACATTAAAATCTATGAATATGTTAATTTATGTGGGAAAATGCCTTCATATCTCTAATTAAGGGAATGGACTTAGTGACTGAGGTTGCCTGTGATTATTCAGGTAGGCCTACCTCACAATGTGCAAGAAGAAAACAGGAAAGTGATTCAGAGAAGCATGATGGGAAGAAGAATGGAGACTTTCCAAGTATAGGAGAGAAATCCATTTCAGTTGTGGTTTTAATAATGAAAGAGGGCATGACATAAGGCAGGAGGAAACACTCTGGAAGTTAGGAATGACCTTGGCCAACTGTCAACAAAGACAAAGAGATCTCAGTCTTGGAAGTATAAGTAAACAAAGTGTGACAAAACTTGAATGAATAAGGAACTGAAATTTGCCTTAGAGCTTCTAGAAGCAACATAACCTATTCTTTTTCAGTTTGATAAGACCAAATGTCAGCTTTCTGACAATGAAACTGAACAACAAATTTGTGCTGTTGTAAGTCATTAAATTTATTATTATTTGTCATTATAAAACAAGGGACTATACAAGCTCTCGCCTGGAAATTCTTATTTTCATATTCTTAGTGAATTTCAAAAATGGAAGAACACTTATTGGAATGATCTATCTTCCCACTCAGGTCTCTTTGCCTGTTATCTGGTGTTCTAATTTCTCAGCTCTACAAAACATATGTTTTATGGACAAGGGTAGTTTGTATGCTCAGTAATGGCTTGTGTTTCTATGTTTCAGATGGAGACATACATAGTGCTTAACCACAGTGTGTGTCTTCACATAAAAATTATTCAAGTAATTTATATGAAACATAGAACTATGAAACAAATAAACAAAATGATAGCCATTAAGTCATTTCCTAGAGATAGATACATGCTGCATAGAACTATAGAGAAGGACATTTCATTTTCTACTCTGCCTCTGTAGTAGAACTTGCTCATTGATTAGATCAAATCATCAAGACACACTGAACATACAGGGGATTGATTCAATTCAGTTCATATGATTGGAGGAAGACAAACATGTTTGTCAAAGGGAAATCATGGTCTTGTGTTTAGAAGGAGGTAGTTAGGTAGCTAGGCCTCCTTTTTGTGTGTGAATATACCTCTTAGGCAGCTTATATGAGCTATGCAGCATAGGAATTTTCTTATGTATTTAGCACTTAGACAACAGACAAGCTTTTGTTTTCTTTCAGGCCATACTTATTCCAAATGCTTAATTGCTTAATTTCAAATAGTTAATTGCTTAGTAGCATCTTTCACATCATAGAATTAGAAAAGCTATTGTCTTTGAGTTAGTTGCCATAGCAACTGACCTAAGATTGACTCAGTTTTCTATACAGTGTATGCATGTGTGTGTTATGTCTGTGCCCATGCCTCTATCCTTGGAGGACAGAGTTCTATGTCAAGTATCTTTCCTTTGTCATTTCCTACTTTATTTTTGAGACACCAATGTGCTAGTTTGAATGCAATTGGCCCCACAATCTCATAGCAAGTAACATTATTTGGAGTTTTTTGTTTTGTTGGAGTAGGAGCAGCCTTGTCGGAGGAAGTGTGTCACTGTGGAGGTGGATTTTGAGGTTTCCTTTGCTCAAGATTCACTCAGTGTGACACTGTTCACTTCCTGTTGCCTGCAGGATCAAGATGTTGCTCCTTCTTCAACTCTCAGCTCCTTCTTCAGAAACATGTCTGCCTATGCCACCATGTCCTGCCATGATGATAATGGACTAAATCTCTGAAACTGTAAGCCACCCAATTAAATTTTTTCCTTGAAAGAGTTGCTGTGATCATGGTGTATCTTTACAGCAATAGAAACCCTAACTAAGACAACAGTCTTTCACTGAACCTGGAATTCATTCACTATTTTCAGCTAGATTACTGGCTATAGCCCTCAGGACTGACTTGATCTTCCTCTTCCCCATCCTACCCTCCAGTGCTTTGTTGACAGACAAATACTGCCATGTGTATGTCGTGCTACTTTTGTGTGGGTGCTGGGGTTCTGACACAGTTTCTGATACTTGAAAACTTCTGACAGTCTGTCCATACTTTCAGCTGAAAGAAGTCAGCTATTTGTTATTTGCTACTCACAGTGTTGGGTGATAACCATCTCACTCCAAACCATAGGCTATCTAACAAAACCCCAGTGTCAGACTGTTGTGTAACTGTTTCTTTCAATATTGAAACATTCCATCCTGTGAGGGAGCTCTATAGACTAGAAGGTAAACAACTCAAAATTACTTGGAGTCCCTGAAACTGACCAGATTCTCTATGCTCCTCTCTGCCAGAGTAAGCAAAGCCAAATTGCAAAGATTCTCAGATTAGCCAAGATGCCAAGAAGACTCAGACAAGCTGAGGTGCAAAGAAGACTCTGATACTAGACCAGCTTCCTGCAAGATCCAGAAACCATCAAAGCTGCCTGGAAGAAGTTTAGAGCAACAGAGACACCTGTAATGGACACTCTCCAACTGGTTGAGCTTCCTACAGGCTGTGCAGTGTGCTCCAGGTTCCCAGCTCTGTGAGCTGTTGCCCATGCTGGTATGGGTTTTGGTGATGCTGCTGTCTTTGAGTCATTTCTGATCTTGTAAGTAACCTTTCACTCATATAATTATAGGCAACCCCAATACAACTAATTGATTCACCAAGTTGGGCTTTGGTATTATATGTATGTGGTATTTCATGGGTTTCCTATCTGGGGTGAGGAAGTGTGTGTTGTGTCTCCCCAGGAAAAGTTTTGTCTGTCACACACTGGCATGGAACTCCTCCCCACTTTGAGCTGGTCAATAGAGTCTAATAGATTCCCAAAACCACATAAGTTATTGCTATTGCCCTTATTTTCCTCCCAGATGTTGAAGATCATTTGTTGGAGACACGACATACTTTGAACACAGGTTGTGGAAGAATCCAGATGAAATTGACCTGGAAGCCATCTCCTTGATGACTAGCTCTTGTAGCATCTGAAGGTGCTATGCCAGCTTCCAAGGGAGTGAAGCAAAGCAATCAATTGTTATATCCATCTGTTAATCTCACAAACCATAACAATGGCCAGCATAGCAAGATGTTGCCAAGGTGTAATAGTGGCATATTTATCTTGGGGGTAACCAACAGTTGTCTAATTGGACTTAAAATCATTAACTTTTAGATTATCCTGACCATTCCAAAGGATCTTTGGTTTCATTAAATCTAAGGAGTCTCACTCATCTTTCTCAGTTGTACTAGGTTATCAGCCATTATCATTTCAAATGTTATATCTTTAATATCTCTTCTATCTGGAAACCCTACTTGATATATGATGGTGATCCTTTTGCCTATTCTTTAATATTTTCTTGCCTTTTTATTTCTCATTCTTAAGGGACTTTCTATTGTACATTTTAAAGCCCTGTTCAATTGTGTCTTTCCATCCATTTGTTTAATTCCAACTCAAATGATACTCACATGTGTGGGCATGCACACAAGTGGGCTCTCAAACATGCTGAGTTGTTTCTTCATGTCCTTAATAATTTTGGGAATGAAAATTTGTTTAGACTGAATTTTACTGGGAAATACTGTAAGCCTGGCTTAGGAGTACACTTTTCTAAAGTGTTTAATTTTTTTCTTTCTAGAACTTCATTGCAAATTGGGATCAATTCTCATAGTCTCTCCCCTCTTTAGAAGTCCACACATCATGCATGTATATAAATTTGGCTTGAAATTCAAGTGTGAGGTGGTTTTATAATTCTTATTTTTAAAGGAAGACTTGCTTTCACATTCAAATGCCAGAGACAAAGTCTTTTTGTTATATTTTACTAATCTGTTTTATGTAGGAGTCAGTTCTATTTCCCTAGTTCCCATTGGTTCATGATTTCATCTCCTGCAGTTATAAAATGAAAGAATATGAAGGACAGATCATCAAGGTTGATGGTACCTTCTGGGGCAGCAGCAACTTCTTTCCTTTCCTTATTGTAGTTTACAAGATTATGTTTATATCAAGTCCCTGAGAATTTTGCTTTCTTTCTCAGATCCTTAGATGTGAGTTTAGAGAATATTCAGCATATTTTTTAGACTTTCTGGGTGGTTAGCATAAGTGTCACAGTTCCAAAGGGACAGATAATCTGGCAGTCAGAATCCAAGGAATACCACAAAGTCATACTGAACAACAAACCTCACACAAATTTTTTTTGAGGTGGGGCACAGGAGGTTGGCTGCCTCTGCTTAAGTAAGAACTGAGTGGAAGGCAGGCTTCTCCAGGGTTTCTTGGAGGGTAATTTTCCAGGATAGAGATTTCCAGGGTAGGAATTCATGGAATTTCAAGTCCAGCGCTTGGGGACAGTTCAGAAATTAGTGGGATTTCAAACCCCAGAATTGAGCTCAGGTTTTTTACCCTATAGTTAGTGAGGGAATTTTATGGTTATTTAGTCTCTATTTTTGGCAGAACTAGAAGTCTGAGATATTAAAGATTGATTTTTGGCTGCAGGAACATATTCAGATCCATCCATCTATAAATGCATTACTATTGTTATCATTTGAAAAGAAAATTTATTAATTTTCAGTCTTTAATGAGAAATAACTCAATCTGGAAGACTTATTTTCTAATGTCAGGTACACAATGTATTGTTTTGTTAATTTCTGTTGCTTATTAAAGATAGTTTTATCATTTCTAACTTTGTGTTATCTCTCTGTACAAGTGAACACAGTTTCCCATGGAGTTCAGAAGAGGGTTTGGATCCCTTGGAGTTGAGGTTATAGTGGTTGTGAGCAGCCACACATAGATTCTGGGGAACAAATCCAGGTCTGTTTTAAGAGAAGTATCTGCTCTTAACTCCTGAGCTATCTCACTAACTCCCACCCCCATATATCTGCTATGACTTTTTTGTGTGTGTCTCTTAAGGAAAATGAGTAAAATAAAAACAAAAAGCTGTATCATTTGAGCTTCAAGTCAGAGTTGCTATCCTCTGTTGTTAGTACCAGTGTCCAGGAATCCAGTGCTTCCAATGTAGCGAAAGCTGCCCCCTCTTTCACATTTTATCAGTTGACTGGTGGGAATTCTGTTATTTTACCTTCTCAAAAAGTCCATTGAGTGCCTTGTTCCTGTAGCTTTAACAGTTTGTCACCAGAGCACTGGATGAACTCTAGATGATGTATTTTATGATTTTTCTAAGAATGGGTAGAAATTAAGGTTACAATAAATAACATATACAGCTGCTAAAACACTAAAAGCAGGTATATCAGCAAAGATGGACAAGTGAGTTACACAAGACTCTTTTCTCATATTTCAAACATAGATCTGCTTGATTAAAATGATGAAGTATAATCATCATTTTGTAAATTTTAAAAAATTGATAAAAACAAATACTTAAAATTTTATAAACTGTTATGCAAAATTTTTTAAAAAGGGCTAATTCTAGATGTGTTTGAGATTGCATGATTCATGAGGCAATTTCATAGGCTGTGTACTCTAAATGCTTGTATATAACCACCTTCACAGGGGCTGGTGTCAAACCCCAGAACCCTTGCATGTTTTGAAACAGTAACTATGTTTTTTTCTTCAATACAGGAGATAGGAAAAAAGGTGCTTTGGGAAAAATTTGCTCTATCTGCTCAAGTATGCCTTATGTAAGTGACCTCCATAAGTACATGGATGTGACCAGAATCAACTGTGAGAAAAAAAATTCTAAAATATTGAGTATGAAGCCTTTGAGTCCTGAATTTGTTCTCTCTCTCTCTCTCTCTCTCTCTCTCTCTTTCTCTCTCTCTCTCTGTCTCTCTGTCTCTCTCTGTCTCTCTGTCTCTCTCTGTCTCTCTCTCTGTCTCTCTCTCTCTCTCTCTCTCAACATGTACACAGAGACAGAACAAAATAAAAATTCCTGAGACAACAAGGAAACATGTGGTAACAGTTACATTTGAAAGGACCAATTTACAAAATGATAAATAAATGACAAAGAGACACTACCATGGACTAACTAGAGTAGATTAAACATGACTGAAGAGAGAATTAATGTGATAGAAGAGGACTGATAAATTAGTCTATGAGACATATTAGAGGTATGAAAAAAGAAAAGAAAATAAGAAAGAGACTATGATGAAACAATATAACACTCCAACATAGTTTTAATAGCATTTCGAGAACTGAATCCTACTTCAACTTTTCAGAAAAAAGTAGAGTCAGAATTAATTATAATTAAAATTTCAGATCCAAAATATAAGTTTGTACTCTTCGGCACCATGTGATAACCTCCTTTGGGTGTTAAGTGAGTCTCAGAGGGTTGTGGTTCTCTAACAGAAAGGAACATTTTGGTGATAGTCTCAGATGTTGACACTTCACATCCATATGACTCTTTACAATTCACAAAAAACTGACTTAGTTTTCATAAGAATCTGTCAAACTGTTCTTTTTATTTTTTAATAAACTTTCCCCCCTCATTTAAAACAATGCAAAAATTTCTGAAAGGAAAACAAATGTAACAACAAATTTTATTTTATCTAATTCTACTTATGTCTTATTATAATATTTGATGGCCTTAACCCTCATTTTTCAGATGAAGATAATGAAGCCAGTAAAGGTACTTTAATTCCCAAGGTTACACCCTCTTAGTAACTGAACCTGCTTTGAATAAAGACATTCTCAGTCTAAATTCTGAAGTGTTTATTCTACAATGCTATTCCCAGTACTTCATATTACTTTATTGTAGTCTTTCTTCCAAATAATTATACTTCTGGGAAGAAACAAGGTATTTAAAAATACATTCCTGGAAATCATCCATTAAAGTAGTAGCCCTCCTCCCCAAGTGGACCCTGATGGAGAGATGGTAAGTAAAGAGATCAATAAATCTAAATGATTCCACATTCTGGTGCTGGGGATGCTGTGATTGTGTTGCTTTTATTGATTTATAAATAAACACTGATTGGCAGTAACCAGGCAGGAAGTATAGTGGAGGCAGGATAAGGAGAAAGGAGAATTCTGGGAGGTGGAAGGCTGAATCAGGAGATGCTGCCAGCCGCTGCTGCTATGAGAAGCAAGATGTAATGTGGTGGGTATTGTGTTCCCTGAAATATTGTGTGTTCCCTGAAATAAACATATCTGGGGTCAGAGAACAGACAGCCACTAGAACAGAGCCAGAAATGGTGGCTAGAAAATGGGAAGAGTAAGCCATAACAGAAGTTGGGCGGTGGTGGTACACACCTTTAATCCCAGCACTTGGGAGGCAGAGCTAGCCAGATCTCTGAATTCAAGGACACTTTAGAAACAGCTAAGCATGGTGACCCACGCCTTTAATCCCAGGGAGTGGGGGCAGAAAGAAAAAGGTATATGAGGCGTGAGGACCAGGAACTAAAAAAGAAAAAGCATGTAGTTAGTTAAGTTTTGGAGCAACACAGTTCAGCTGAGATTCATGTGGAGGAGGACTCAGAAGCTTCCAGCCTGAGGAAACAGGATCACCTGAGGAACTAGAAAGGTGAGATAGCTGTGGCTTGTTCTGCTTCTCTGACCTTCCAGCAATCACCCCAATAACTGGCCTCGGGTTTGATTTCATTAATAAGAACTTTTAAGATTCCTACTACAATGTAAGGTACCAGTAGGCCACAAGCCATGTGGCAACTTATCGATTAATAGAAATGGGCCAATTTAAGATCTAAGAACTAGATAGCAAGAAGCCTGAGCCATTAGGCCAGTTTAAATAATATAAGCATTTGTGTGTTTATTTGGGTCTGAGTGGGACTGGAGAAAACTCCAACTACAAATGGTACCCAAGGTGGCAGGTTACTTACTGGCTTGACCTGAAGTATGGTAGGAATGAGGAGTCTCCAAGCCTCACATTACACTGCTGCTGCTGCATGGTAGATTTAGCTTTTGCTAATATAGACAAAAAAAAAAAAAAAAAAAAAAGAGGTTTCTAGGCTACACCCTATTGGATGGAAGCATAGACCCACTGCTTCCCAGGGGTCTGTGGGAGCATGGTACCCAGAGCTGGCAGTAAATGTACCACCACCATGTTGGGAAGCTGGAGTGGGCAGAGCATGATGCACTTTAAAGCAATAGATTCACAATAAGACAGATTCAGACGGAACAAGGCTTTAAATGGTTTACAATGTGTGTAAAAATGTATGTAGGCTTGGAAGAGGAAAAAAAGGAATATATGCAGTTATATAAAAAAGAGATAGTTTAAAAAATAAAGTATTTAAAGAGAAAGTAAAAGTAATATAAAAATAAGCCATGTAAAGATGGATATTACACAGAGAATCTGGATTGTGTTGTCTTTGATATTTTTAACTACAGAGAGACACTTGATTATAAAGACTGCTCATTTAAACCAATATGTACATTTTAAAGGTATCTTTCAAATTTTGGATCTAAGGATAAGTTGCTTTGGAAAGGAGGATCTGCTTATGTTTCCACAGAAAGCAAGAGGCTTTGGATTTGTTCCAGATTAAGATACATCAGGTTTGACCAGCCAAGACCCCTTAAAAGTCTCCGATGACACCATGACCCAGATGATCCAACATCCAGAATGGTTTCAAGGAAACTTGCTCAGACAATATAGCCTCACAGACTACCCCATAATCCTAAAGTTTTTTTTTTTTCTATGTCCCTATAAGATACAGCACCCTCATCCAGCAGGAAGTAGTATGAGAAGGTTTGCCTAAATTCCCAAATATACCAAGCTGGCTTTGGAGACTCCTTCTCTAAACCCAAGCATATGGCTAAAACAAAAGGTTGAGAGATTCTTCTGTCCAACATCAAAAAAGTCCTCTTGTGTGGGACAGAGAAAAAACAATATTTTTATCTAAAGCAAGTTGATTATAAATGCAATCTCTTTCTAAAGAAGAAAAGGAAATATGATATAGATATGATTTGATGAAAGGGTAGATTATTGAACCTACTTTTAAAGAGCAACTTGCTTAAAATGTTTTACATTGGTATAGATTTTAGTTTATTGATACAAATTTAGAATTGATTTTGTTCTAATATACTCTTGTTTAAGGTATTATGTTTATGTAACTCATTTAAATTATAATGAATAATTAAGAAATACAGATTAGTCATCCATTAGTCAACTTATATAGTCAAACTTATAGTCATGTTAAGTTTTCTAGGTAAACATAAATATAATTCAATTAGGTAGGTAAACTTCAAACACTTCAAAGACCTATAGAATATGACATTTTAAATATTTAAAAAATGTAGACTTTCTGAACAGTGAGACATGTCTGCTCCTAGCAGTACCAATTTACTTCAGAGAGGATGGTCTTTGAAGACACTCTGTATGAATTTATCTTCTTTTTGACAAAAATATCCATTTGGGCAAGAAACTGTTCTTGCCTGGACTACATGAAAAAAATGTATCAACTGGACAGGCAGGACCCATAGAAAGGTGACCACCAATCTTTGCTTGGCAAAATGGTCCTTCAGTTTCCTGCTTTGCAGAAGAAACTGCCAGACATTCTACAGGACACAGACAGAAGTGACTAAGGGACTCTAGGTCTGTGGGCTGAAGATAGATGCTCCAACTTTATAGAAGAATTTTGGATGACTGTCTAGGCTGCCAGCTGTCTACTCTCACAAGACTCCTGAAAGTTGCTTGTATCCTTTGCCTATTTCTCAGTTAATAATATATCCTTCTGAGGTCTTTAATGTAGCTGAAGACTAAATAGTTATAATTTACTTAGTCATAATAAAAGATAAGTTAGATATGAAACCTTAGACTCACAAATATAGGACAGATAGAATATCTTCTTTAATTTTCCAAATACAAATAGACTAGATATTATAAATAGACTAGGCATTGTAACTGTAATCTTACTTGATAATTGTTCTGTTATATGTAATTTTACTATGTTAAAGTTAAAAACTTCCCTTTTGAAAAAAGAAGAGAGGAATTGCTGGGGATTCTGTGAATGTGTTGCTTAGATTGATTGATAAATGAAACCCTGATTGGCTAGTAGCCAGGCAGGGAGTATAGTATAGGCAGGATAAGAAGAGAGGAGAATTCTGGGAGGTGGAAGGCTGAGTCAGGAGATACTGCCAGCTGCCACCACTATAAGAAGCAAGATGAAGGTACCAGTAAGCCACAAGCCACATGGCAACTTATAGATTAATAGAAATAGGTTAATTTAAGATATAAGAACTAGATAGCAAGAAGCCTAAGCCATTAGGCCAAATAAACACCTGTGTGTTTATTTGGGTCTGAGTGGCTATGGGTCTGAGTGGGACTGGAGAAAACTCCAACTACATTCTGGTTCCATGAGTGCTTCCTACTCAGCTGAGCTCACCTAGGAAGCCTTGGACAGTCATTGTATCTCTATTATTCCATATATGAACTCTCAAAATGAGTGCTTCACTAGGGTGCCACTGCACCATTAAGTCACACCTGCACTACTACTAGAAATAGAATATTCATTAACAAAGAAATCCTTAAGTATATGGCTAGACATGGGAAGGGTGTAGCTTGTAATGGGTATGTCTACTCCTGCTGTATGAAGAGAACAACAGGTAGAGAGTAGATAGTCGATGATGCACACAAATCCCACATCTGCCATGCAGTAGTTCTGGGTCCTTAACTCTGTAGTCACAGAAATTTTTATCTCTTTTGCAGTGGAAGCACTGATATCATTGCCTGCATGAGTTATTGTGAGGACAAAAGGGTATATTTTGGCTTGCAATTTGTGAATACTATCCATCATGGTAAGAAAGGCATGATAACAGGAGCATAAGACAACTGGTCACATTGCATCTACAGTCAGGAAGGGTGTGATGAATACTCATCTAGCTTTCTTCTTTTAATGCAGTCTTGACCCCTAATCCACAGAATGGTGCTACCCACATTCAGAGTTCATCTTTCCATCGCAGTTAACTTACTTTGGGTAATTCTTAACTGGCATTCTCAGAGGCCAACCAAATCTAGACTGCTCTTAACAGATTTTCCCAATGGCCTGTCTGCCAGGTAATTCTAGATCCTATTAAGTTGGTAATCAACATTAACCACCACAGTGGGGTGACCTTACTGAGAATCTTGTGTTATTTTCTGTGTCCTCTATATTAGTCTTATTTCACCAGCAAGGCTGTAGAACATTGATTTTATGACTCAAATATGTTTGTATTTGGCCTCCAGCAATTCTGAGTTATTCAAAACCCTGTACTTAATGCATAAATATTTGAGCTCCTGTATAAGTTCATTATGTATATATATTAATGTCTAACTTCTCAAGTATATATATTCCACATGAGAGATGGTTTTCTATTATATTCTTTGCTGAATTAAAAGCACTTAGAACTTTGGTTAGTCTGTATAAATATTAAATATATCATAATAGTTAATAATAAATGAGCTAACAATGAATGAGTGATGTTCACCAAATGATGAGCCATTTGAGTAGGGAATTAGGTATTATTATTATTTATATTTTTGCTACCAAGGCTTCTTAACCTACTGACATATGTTGATTTTGTTGGTTAAATTTTTATAACTTCATAAATTATAATATTTTTGCCCTCTTGTTCTTCGTTGCTGCCATCACAATCTTTGGTCAGATGCAAGTCATACTGTGCTCAAATGATTCTTGCAGTTTCCCATCTCCTGTCTTCAGACATTATTCTTCAGTTCACAGTGTACAATCTGCCTAAAATACTATGTCAATTTGTTTACCACCTGAAAACTTTTAGTGCCTGTGTAACACACAAATCTCATTGTGACATCCAAAGCCCTCCACAGTGTATCCACTGCTTAAATTTTAGTTCTTTTCCTAATGAATTCATCCTATATCTGAAACTTCTGGTTTAGAAAACCTGTCTTCTCTCTTTTAAGTCTAACATTTTTCAAAATGGTTCCATTGATCATATTAATGATTATATGAAATACCCTTCGTTCATGTATAATTGATTTATTAAATACAATAATCTTTGTATATGCATTCTCTGTCTAAAACACATGTGGAGTTTATCTCATAATCTTTTTTTTGCTTAATTTAACATTTTTAATAATATGGAATGTGATAAAAATTATGCTTTATGTTTATTCTACCCTATTTATTTATAAATATGAACTTTCAAAATCAGTTGAGTTATAGAAAGTCATTTAAGAGATTTAAATAGAAAAATAATATGATGTGACTAAATAAAATTTTATGTATATGTGTGTGTGTACGTATGCCCCAGCATACAGTGGAAGCCAGAGGACAGTTGGAGGGAAGAAGTTCTCTTCTGCTCTGTGGGCTTAGGTCATCAGGCTTGGTAGCAGGTGCTTTTACCTGATGAGCCCTCTTGCTGGTCTATATAATTAAAATTTAAAAGCTAACTTTTTCAATTTCTGTCCTGTTGGCATCTGAGATCTGGGAAATTCTTTGTTTGGGATGATGCCTGTTCATGTAGCTTGTTGAGCTGCATTCATGGCTCCTATTGCTAGATGGCTTTGCATGATAAAGTCCTCTATTGAAATGATAAAGATATTATTGTAAAATATTTTTGAAGGACAAAACCCTCACAGTTAGGAATCATTGCTTTAAAGTATCAAGCTGGTTTTGTGATGAAGAGAACACAAGATAATGAAGAGTAGTGGTTACAGAAACTCCATATGTCTTCCTGGCTATGAGGCACAGGGACAGAGAAGAAACACTCACTAGGTTAACAGAGCTCTGAGAAGATACACATAATGTGTTGATGGCCAACTTTTCTCTGAAAGATGAAGAAGAAGAATACAACAGGTCCAGCGATGTAACTAGGTTTGTGCTACTGGTTTATGTCTGCTTGTACACAGACATAACCCTATTATTTGAAAAGAGAGAATAGAAAAATATTGCCACAAGTGCTCCTTTTTATATTTTGGGAATTAACATTTATTCATCTCTGGGATTATACTGGGGTTTGAGAAGTGGGTTTAAAAGTTTAATTGAGAATAAAGTAGCAATAACACAGATCCAAATATGTTTAAAAAGCACCGCCACGATTACAATATTCAGAACCCAAGAAGGCTTATTCCTAATTGTTTTTGAGAGATAAGGTGCTTCTATCTTCCTGACATCAGCAAATAAGAAACTTTGGTGAACACACGATAGTAGTGCCAGTCTTCACTCCTTGCAGTCTAAGGTAAATCTCTCTTTAATCCTAGCCTGCAGCCTGACTCTAAAACCAATCCTGGCTCCAGGCGGGGGCACAAGAATGTGCTCCACGTCATTTAATTTTTGGCTTAGTTTTGAGTATGCATTGCTTTCAGTATTAATCCAACTGCAGAATCAGTTTCCCTAGGATCTGGTTCCTAATTTGTTTTTCTCATCCCCTCTTAATGCCTGGACTTAATATGTCCTCAACCATTTCTCCCCACCTTGCTGAGACTATTTCAGGGATTTTGTTTAATGACACTGGTTTCTGCATTTAAAAATTGTATTTTTAAAATGAATTTTCCCTTCTTTAGCAATTACAAATATATTTTTTAATTATTCACTGGAAATAAAATGGAGACCTATGTATTTATGACATAAAAACATAGTTTTTTTTTTTTTCTGGTTGCTTAATTTGCAGTCTGAATGGAGAACTCCTATCCCCAGCCCTGATCATAACTCATGATGGCAGCAGCAACAGACCCAATGTTGTGAAGGACATAATTGGCTTTTATTTTCATCCATTTCTTCTAGGACTGAGGTATCCAGTAAAAAGCAAAAAGATGTACCTTCAACCATCAGTCACAACTCAGAGTATCTGGTTTGAAAGAAGGCTGGTCATGTCGGTAGTACAGTGAAGAAGTAGAAACACAGTGTTGGGAAGGAGGGAGGGGAAAGAAAACCAATGGAAGGGACTCTCTTGTATTAACTGGATATTTGATAGTAAAATAAGAAGGCATTTTATTCCACCCCTGGTCTCTTGGAGTTCATGATTACCTAATGGTGATTTTTTTTCCATGATAATGGACAGCATGTCCCTCAAATTATATAATGGAGAGTCATAGCAAACACTAATAGTGCTACCACAAACCCCATCACTTTTCTTCCCTGGTTGCTTCCATTAGAACTTCTATTGTCACTTTATTTAAAAGAGGCGAGAATGGACAGTCTCCTTTTGAGACTGATCTCCTTAAATATGACATAACTGTGCCTCTATCATTTATGTTGAGTTACAATCCATTTGTATGTAGTATGTTGGGAATTTTTATTTTGAAAGGATATTGCATTTTACACAGTGATTTTTTTTTGGGGGGGTGGGGGTGGCATCTATTAAGGCAATCATGCAATTTTAATCTTTTATTTTGTCAATTTGGTCAAATCATGGTTACTGATTTTCATGTGGTAAACTATTCTTTACATCTCTGGAATAAATTACACTTAGCATAGCTTATGGCTCTTATGATGCCCTATTTAATTCAGTTTGCTAGTGCAGTGATATGCAGGCATGTTTTAGTTAATGAAAGACTGCATATACAATGATATATACCAATACAGTCTGAGTATATAGTAGACCATGCCACATAGTTTGCATTAATGCATCTATAATGTTCACCAATGATGAGGTTGTTTAATAGTCCTTAGACTGTCTCTCCATTGTTAAAGTGGTAAACATCTTCATTTTGTTAATTTTTTTTTAAATTTTAAAACTTTTTAATATCATAGTTTTAAATTATTTTCCTTAATTTTTGAAACTAAAATGTTATTATATTATTTCCCTTTTTCTCTCTCATTCCTTCAGTCCCTTTTTCAAATTCATGACTTCTGGCCTTTATTTCTTTATTTTTTACACACACACACACACACACACACACACACACTCACACAAAATCCATAAACACAATATTATGTTTAGTCCTTTATACCTAATATATCATATATAAATATGATACATATATATATATGATATATATATATATATATATATATATCATATATATATATATATTTATAGCTTCATGGCTGACTACATTAGGTATTGTATAACTGATGGGGAGTTCTTCCCTGGGGAAGACTATATTCTCCAACTCTTAGAATTCCTTACTTGTATATGGCTCTTTGTCTAGGGTTGGAGTCCCATGAGATTTCCCCTTCCATTCTAACATGTGTGTTAAGCTCTTGTTTGGGTCTTGTTTAGTCAGAGACTTTGTGTTCTAATGAGGTCATGAATCTTGGAGGAAAATTTACACCTGACAATTTACTAAAATAGCTTAATTCCTAACTGCATTATACATATTTATTCTTATACCTGTAGATAAGTGCAGCACTCACACCTCAACAAAGAAATTTGCAACAATGACCATTACAGAAAAACACTGAAAAACACGGAGAACAAGAGATCCTGTGGTACACAGCCTGCAACACAACTCCTGTACCTAAGGCTTAGGCAACACTGTGGAAGAGGTGGCAGAAAAGACCCTAAGAGCCAGGACAGCAGTGTGTCTTCTGTGAGAATGCTAAGATATTACAAAGAAATTGGGGGAAAAAACATCTTCTTTTGCAGATGACCCTATATGTTCAACACCCTTAAAGTTTTAACAAAACAAAAAGCCACTTGAACCAATAGTTGTACTCAGGAAATTACAGCACACAAAACCAGAAGACAGAAATCAGTTGCATTTCAAAATATTAATTATACTAAAAAAGGATATTAAGAAAGTAAACCATATAAACATAAGACATGCAAAATAACACTTAATAAGTGTGAAAGCCTTGCATTCAGAAAAAATAAGAAACAGTGAAAATATTAAAGGAGACATAAATAAGTGGAAAGATATCCCATGAAATAGAAAATTTAATATTGTCAGAATTTTCATACCACTCAAAGTGATATGCAAAGTCAATGCTGTCTCTATCCAAATCAGCATGGCATTTTTCCACAGGAACAGAAGATCTATAAAATTAATCGAGTGCCACTAAAAACCTAGAGTAGACAGAGTGATCTTGAGAAAGAAAAACAAAATTGAATAATCACACTATTTTCAAAATACATGCTTAAGCTATAGTGACTAAAACAGTATTAGTTTGACATAATGTTAGACACATAGACTTATGAAATATAATGATCCAAACATAAACCATCAACAAGAGTGCCAAGAATGCATAATGGGGAAAAGAAAGTCTTCAACACATATTGTTTGAAAAACTCGATATCTACATTAAAAAATAAAATTGGATCTCTATCTGACACTTTACAAAGAAATGGAAAGGAAATGAGAGACATAAATGTAAGACTCCCAACTATAATTACAATACCTGAGGAAGGCAAGATGCCATTGAGCTCCGTTTCCAGCCTGAGAAGTTTCTTGATGTTGTCCTTCCAATGCCACCTTGAAAAGAGATTAAAAACAAGTACAGTCAACAAAAGCAAAAAGAGACACGTGGGTTTACCATAAATTTGAAACAATT
Organism: Onychomys torridus; assembly: GCF_903995425.1. Taxonomy (NCBI): domain Eukaryota; kingdom Metazoa; phylum Chordata; class Mammalia; order Rodentia; family Cricetidae; genus Onychomys; species Onychomys torridus. The sequence continues at coordinate 81,314,864 of NC_050450.1, read as the reverse complement.
CTGAACAGCAAATCAACAGAATAAGAAAATATGTATAATATAAAAAAAATTGCAAACCATATGCTTGATAAGGGATTCATTAAAAAGTGTAAAGATCTTTCACCATTCCATAGGCAATGTAGCTCAGTTGATAGAATACATGTCTACCATGCATGATACCCTGGGCTCAGTTCCTATCATGATTTACGGTTTAAAAAACTAAACAGACATATTAGTACTTGTCTATATTCCAGAACTGAAGAGGTAGATATAGGGGGAACCAGAAGTTTATGGCAATTTTGTATACATAGTGAATTTGGGGCCAGTCTGGGCTAAATGTACCTGTCTCAAAAACCAAAACAAAACCAAAAAACAACTGACAATCAACAAAGAACTTGAGCAGATATTTCTCCAAAGGAAATACATAAATAACCAACACTCAGACTGAACACATGCTCACTATTGTTGACTAATCATCAATGAACTGCAAATCAAAACTCTAAGGACACATCATTGACACTAAGAATAGCTATTGTACAAGAAGTAAAAACAGTCCAGCAAGATGGGTCTATGGGAAGTTGTTTGCCTGATTATATCTAGGAACACACATGGTGGAGGGTGAGATCTCACTCCCACAAGCTGTTACCTGTCCTCCACACATGCACATACATCTATTCACAAATAAATAGCTAAAACTATAAATGTAAAATAATAAAACTGAGAATAAGTGTTGGTGATGATGTGAAAAAACTGTAGCCCTTGTACAGTCAGGAGAAATATATAAAGGTATAACTGAATTCAAGGCAAGAAATTCTAAGCTTAGAACTATTACATGATCTGAAAGATAAGAAATTATGACTAAAGAAATCACTACACTCTCTTCCCTACTGGAGCATTAATTATTCACAATGACTGATATATGAAAACAGTGCGAAGGCCTGGGATAGATAAATGGCTAAGAGGATGTGATAGACACACAGTGTAATATCATCTAGCTTTAAATAAAAGAGAAACTGCATGGGTGAAATAAGCCAGAACTGGGACTCTAACATACCTGTCAGTGGCTAGTGTGACACAAATGTGTAATTGTTCTTTCGGTTCAGATTCCTTGTTATACAGTTGAATGCATTCTAGAGATCTTCCATGCAACATAGTGCCTGTAGTTAACAGCATAGTATGTACCTTCTCTCTCCCTCTCACTCTCCCTATGTTTCTGTCTCTCTGTTTCTCTATCATTCCCTTTCTCTTCTCTCCTCCATCTCCTCCTTTCCCCCTCCCTCACTCTCCCTCTGTCTGTCTTTCTCTCTCTCCCTCTGTCTGTCTCTCTGTCTCTGTCTCTCTATCTCTCTCTGTCTCTCTCTCTCTCTGTCGCTCTGTCTCTCTGTCTCTCTCTCTCTCTCTCTCTCTCTCTCTGTGTGTGTGTGTGTGTGTGTGTGTGTGTGTGTGTGTGTGTGTGTACAGCAGAGGTCAGCCTCAGGTGTTGTCTTACAGTCACTGTCCACCATATTTTTAAGATAAGGTCTTTACTTGGCCTGGAGCTTGATGACTAGGCTAATGTGGCTTGTCAGCGAGTCCCTGGGGCCCTAAAGTCTCACTCTCCTGTGCACTGGGATTACAAGTCTGTCCCACCACACTAGCTATTTTGCACGGGCCCTAAGGATTTGGCTGAGGTCTTGGTGTTTTCATGGCAAGTATTTTGCCAACTGAAACATCTCCCCAGTCCCTGTCAATTCAGCTTTCATGAAGCAGTTAAAAATGTTTAAGGTATGGTAGAACGGTAAGCTAAATTGTAGTTGTAATGTCAGCAATTCATCAGTCTGGTGAGATTAAAAACATAATTACAGTGAAATACATAAAACAACTGACATTTATTGAAGGCTTCTGGAGGCCAGCACCTTGTGAAGGGCTTGCTAAGCCAGCCTTTCTCTGTGCCCTTATACTCACTAATGCTTTGCAAGCTTTTTTCTCAATGAATTGGAAAAACCAGTGCCAGCTGTGAGTACAGAAATACCTTGCAGGCACTGTTGCCAGGGAAGTTCATGAGCAGGAACCAAAATAGGGCATACTATTTTTTCCTGGGAGTCTGACTACCCAGAGGGGCTGCCTTCTCTGCATTGAAGCCACTTTGTTCATTTCTTGGTGACAAGAGCCTGGTGGCTGTCAGTACAGGATCCTTGAAAGCCCAGAGCTAAATTAGAAGGCAACCTCCCCTTTCTAGGCTCTAATGGAATCATTGCAATCATTGCATTTGGAAAGTTGTTCTTAAACAAGCTCCTAGGGACTGCCATTGGGCTGTGACACTGTGGTAAACCAGAAAGTGATTAGAAGGAGTGCTAATGATACCCTGAAAACCTGGGCAGCAGATGTTGTCAGTCCCCCCCCCCCCCGCCCCGCCCCGGGATGCTTCCTCTTCTACATATGGAACTGCATACAATCCTTTCCTCCTTTGTCTCTCCCTGAATGGGCTCCCGCCCTCCATTTCTTACCACTAGTCTCCCCCTTGAAGTGTAATGACTTTCTAACTGGTGAGTTACACGTGAAGGGAGATAAATCCTCAAAGGGAAGAGAATTTGTCAGTGCAATATTAAAATAAAGTGTGGGCAAGAAACATTCCAGCAAAAGCCAAGCTCACTAACCTTTTAGAGATAACTGTATTTAATTTGAGCTGAATCAGGAAGACCATTTGGAAGTATTATAAAGTATATGTGCAGGCTCCATATTACCCAGAGGCTTCTTGCAGTCTCAGGCCCCATCGCCCCAGACCAACCTCTTTTCCAGCTGTACATTGTACACTGGATTGCATTTCATCTAATGATGGAACTCCAGTCACTCCTGCGAGGAGGTACTCACTACCTGCTGGTCCCAATTGAGACTGGTTTCCTGAATGTTCCTTCCATTCTCCATTTTACCATTCCTATACCCCAAGGAATCTGTTAAACAGGTCTCAGAGAAGCATATGTGTATTTCTCTCTCTCTCTCTCTCTCTCTCTCTCTCTCTCTCTCTCTCTCTCTCTCTCTCTCTCTCTCTCTGTGTGTGTGTGTGTGTGTGTATTGGGAGGTACACATACACATGCTGTTAGTGTGGAGGCCAGAGAACAACCTTGAGTATTGTTTTTCAGAAGTTCCTCACTTTAGTTTTTGAGAAAGAGTCTCTGCTTTGGACCTAGAGATCACCAATTAGGCTAGACTGGCTAGACAACAAGTTATGGATATCCACCTGTCGATGCCTCTTCAGCTTTGGGATTACAAGCATGTGTGCTATTATGCCTCGATTTTTGCACAGGTGCTGGGGACTGAACTCAGGTCCTCACGTTTGTGTGGCAAGCATTTTACTAACTGAGTCATCGCCCCAACCCCAGAGATGGGAATTTTTAATACAGCACCCCAACTTAGTCTTCTTGTGTCTATTTCATACTTCTCTTGCCTAAAGGTAACAAATTCTTCACATTGTTGTCAGAGTGATCTTTCAAAAATTAGGCTCATCTGTTTTCTTGCTTGAAACTTCTATGGACCATAGAATCAATTTCACTCACAGTAAAATTCATGGTCATTATTTCTGCCTACCCATTCCCATGCTCCCTCATAGCTTCTTTGCCTCCTATGACCTTAGTATTTTGGCTAGGGAGCTCCAAATGCCTAAGATATCCTTAGTTTTAAAATAGATAAGAAAGGAAGTATAATCCTTGTTTACAGAGGAGGAAACAAGCCGGAAGGGGCCAGGCAGTTGGCCCAAATTTACACAGCAAATGACAGCATTTTTTTTTTCTATCAGCCTATTACATTATTTGTGTGACTATTAAGGTTTCAAAAATGATTATGCCTAATTCGAGATGAAAAATGTAATGATTAATAAATAAGAATTCTTTCTAGTAGGACTTAGCTCAGAAGTTGTTCCCTGTAGCTGAGAACTAGGGGGCTGTATCCACCATCTTCTCAAATTTTCTTCCCCTACCCTAACCATCACAAACTTCAGTACCCACAGTCTAGGAGAGTCTCAGACATATTCTGTAGGTCACATAGAATCAAAAGAGACATGTTTCCAGCATTTGAAGACACTTACAATATTAAATGAAAACACAAATAGCAATGGGCAATTCAATTTGTGAGAAGAGGCTATAGACATAGTTGGAGTCTCACCCTATTTTCTAGGCCTTCTCACTGACACCTTATTGACTCTCTTCCTGGAGTTCACTTTGTTGATGGGGACACATTTCAGACTGTTAGCAAGAGTATCCGAAGAGAGTGAAATTTGCTGTGTAACTCCAAGTTATTGGTGAATAAATAGCTATTCTCTGTTTTTCTCCAATGGGGGAAATCAACCCAGGGGTCTGCTTAGCACCATCTCTAGAAGTCCCTCAGGGAAGAGGAAACACAGTTGTCTATATTGAAATAAGTTGGTGTGCTTCACATTGACCTTCCTCTGTTCAGTAAAAACTTTTTTTTTTCTGCTGTGGCTTCCTGGGATACCACCTAAGCCAACACTGCACTAAAGTTCTTTAATCTTCAGTTTTACTTCCAGGGGAAGCTTGGTTATTAGCTTTGGTGGGGGGAAGAGATGGACAGTCAAAATATCAGCTTGAAATAAGATGGTAACTGATCCACTGAAACTGGTTTCCCACCCAAGGAGGTTGAGTATCTCTGGGGACCAATGACCGAAGAAGAATGTTGGGGAAGGGCTATACATTCTGTGTGGTTAGATGTACACTAATTCAGTTTCGTTGTTTCTGCATGCATTCATTGTCAAATTCTGCAATTGTACTCATTTCCTTGTAAGAAATTCTCAGAGAAAGGCACGTGGCTTCTTATTAAGGGCTTACTCTTTCTCTTCTTTTTTCTCTGAACCTGTCCTATCTCACAGTGTCAGACATCCTGGTATGTCACCTCCATCCTCTTTTTGTTCTTGGAGTTTCTTCTTTATACTCTTTACCAATAGCTTCAACCTTAATCATGTTACAAAAAATGACCCCTGAGGTGTTCTCTGTTTCTCCAAGAGCTTCTTAGAATTAACTCCTCTTACTGCTGTCTACCACTTCCTCTCCCACTGTCATTTCAGCCTACTGCAATATCGTTTCTACTTTCACTACTTGAATGAAACTTTCACTTCTATTACTTTTTGGTTTGGAAATTGCCATGTCAAAATTGTACATTTGTAGGGTGCCATGTGATGTTTCCTACATGTATATGTTCTGCAATCTTTAACTCATACTAAACCTTTCTGTGTCTTTGAATATTTCAAATTTCTTTGTGGTGACAACATTCAAAGGCTTTCCTTCTAGTTCTTTAAAAAGTAATGTATACAGTTCATTGTCCTTTCTGTAGCTAGTCTATTGGTGTATTTATTGCTTGTATATATTGTACACAATTATTGTACCTATTGTATATAGTTTTTTCTTACATTAGTTATAACTTTTTTATTTAGACAAAAAGGGGGAAATGTGGTGATATTTTATCTGTGTCCCCCAATAAAGTTTATCTGAGGATCACAGGAAAAAGCCAGCCACTATAGTAAACATAGAAGTCTGGCAGTGGTAGTTCACATCTTCAACCCTATCAGTCAGGAGGCACAGGTCTATTTGGATCTCTGTGAGTTCAAGGTCACACTGGGAACAGAGCCAGGTGTGGTGGCACACTACTTAAATTCCAACACTAGTTAACCATAAAGGTCTGGAGGTCTGTATAGACAGACAGGAAGTGACACAACTGTGATGGAAGAGGAAGTGATGTTGCTGGCCAAAGAGGAAATTAGATGGCAGAAAGAAGAGAAAGGCATATAAGTGTGGGTATACAGGAAGTAGGTCTCTTTGGTGAAGGATCTCCAAGCAGGTAACAACATGGCTGCTTCTTTCCACTTCCCAATCTCTCAGCTTTTTACCCCAATATCTGGCTATGGAGTTTTTATTTAATAAGACCTTTTTAAGATTCATGTTGCACTAATCTTCAGCACAATAGAACTCTGGACCTTAATTCTCTCTAACTGCAACTTTGTGCCTAATGATTAAGCTTCATCCATTCCTCTCTGTGGCAGCTAGTTTTAGTTGTCAACCTGACATACTTTATAATAAAATTGGAAGTAAGTCTTAATGAGTTTCTATTGTCTAGAGTAAGTTGACTTGTGGATATGACTTGAGTGTCTTATTTGAGATGAGAAGACATATCCATAGTGGGTGGTGCCAATTCCTAGGCAGAGGATTCTGGATTGTGTAAATGTGTGAAAGAGAGATGAGCACAGGTATATATGCATTAATTCATTTCTCTCGTTTTTGACTGTGCATGTAATAGGACTAGATGCTTTAAGTTCCTGATGCCTTGACTTTCTAAAAATAGTGGTTTGTAACCTGTAAGTGTGAGCTAAATATACCCTCTCTCCCTTAACTTGCTTTTATTAGATTACTTTATCACAGCAACCAGGAAACAAAAGAAGATATTCTTTCTCCCCCTTTCTCCCCAACCTCTGAGAACTACTATTCTACTCTCAACTTCCATGAAACAAATCTTTCCAAAGCTACATAGATGTAAATTCATGAAGGATTGGTTGGGTGTTTGTTTTTTGAACCTGGGACATAAAGCTTCATACATACTAGGTAAATGTGATAGCATTGATCTCTACTATGTGTGGCAAATTTCTATTCATGTTATGGTCAAATAGTTTTCTACTGTGAATATCTGTGACAATTACTATTCATTCATTGGATGATGGACACAGGGCATTCTCATTTCTTGGATACTGTGAACAGTTCTGCAATAAACATGGTGACAGGGGTCAGTTGTTTCTTTTATATACTGATTTCATTTCCTTTGGATAAATACCCAGTAGTCTGATAGCTAGACCATATGGTAGTTCTATTTTCACTCTTTTTGAGGGACTTCCAAACTGTTTTCCATAATGATGGTACTAAATTTACACTCACACCAACACTGTAAAAATTTTTTTCACATCTTTGCCAGTACTTGTTTTCTTTAATCTTTTTTATGGTACCACCTTCTTACTGGAGTAATATGGAATCTCACTGAGGTTTTCATTTGTGTTTCACTAATGAATAATCTTTCTGGATATGTTTTCATATATTCAGTGTCCATTGGTATGTCTTCTTTTGAGAAATATCTATTTAGACCTATTGCTAACTTTTAAACCATCTTTTTCTAATGCGTTGAGTTTCTTATATATTCTGGATATAACCTCTTGTTAGATGTACAAATGAAAATATTTTCCACCATTTCACAGGTTGGTTCTTCACTTTCATTTTATTGATTGTCTCTTTCCTGTGTAAAAGGTTTTTCCTTTGCAACGTTTCCATTTTCCACATTTGCTTTTTTCCTCCATACTGCTTGACTCATATCCAGAAATGTCTTGCTCACTCTAATGTTCTAAATTACTCTAGATTTTTTTAAAAAAAATGTTTCTGTTGCTTTAGGTTTTATTTTTTTTAGACTATAGATATATGTGGTGAAAAATAAAGATATACTCACATCATTCTGTGTGTGTGTGTGGCCACATTTTCTGGCATTGTTTGTTGAAGAGATGGACATATCTTCATTGGGTATTCTTAGTGCCTTTGGAAAAGTCCAGCCAGTTATAAATGGGTGTGTTTACTAATAAGCCTTATATTGTATCCCAGTTATATGCTATCGCCATGCTGTTCATATTATTACAGTTTTGGAGTTCGTTTTCTCAAGGCACCTTTGTTTATTCAGCTGTGGTTCCTTTTGAATTTTAAAGGTTTGGTTTTGCTAGTTATACGACTGATCTGTGTCCTGTAGTCTGAAAGACCTCCATTTTTCTTTTCCATAACCGATTTGCTTGTGGCAATATCCAACTGCAAATGTTCAGATCTTATTGTGTCCACTATAACTGACAATACAATCATAATCAGCAATGCTGCATGCAGTGAAAATGCTCAATGATGCTATCTATCATTACTAAAATTACAATCACTCATTCTCAAACTTTTTAAGACCTACCTCAGAGCTCTCTGGGAGCATTCTGCATTTGCTTGTATTTTCCTTGTTTTGGCATTTCCTTCTTTGCACCACATGCTTTTGCTGAAATATTTTCACTTCTTAAATTTCTATTCTCCTCTGTTCCTTCTTTCTAACACAAGCTCCCAATGAGATTTTATTTATTTCCATAATTGATTTTTTTCTCTAATTCATAATTACTTATGGAATTTCAGCTTTTATTTCATCTTGTGAGAACATCTTTGGATGTTTTCAGGAGCTCCCACACTGTGTATACAATGTGAAATGGATTCCATTTCATGCTTTGCTCCCTTTCTACTTCTTTCCTAGAATTTTCTATCATGAATGACACAAACCAGAAACCTGGGTATAATCTTATTTTCTTCCTTCTCTGACATCAGCCACCCCTTTAATTGTGTCTAATTTTCCACTGTAGCCCATAGATGGCATTATCTGAATATCTCCCCAATCTGCTTCCTCCCACAGACATTCCCTGAGTTTGTGGTCTCATGACATGTTGCTTGGATGATTGCCCTAGCATCCTACTCAAACCCTGTCTCCAGTCTTGTCTACTTCCAGTTTAAAGCTTTGTGCCAGAGAAGTATTCAAAAATATATTTCTATGTATAGCTTGACCATGTTTCAATCTTTCTCTTGATATTAATCACCCACATGCACACATAACACTGAGACCAATAAGAATGTTTATGATCTAGACATGACTAGCTTTGAATCTCCACAAACTATCACCCTCCCAATATACCAGAACCTTACAAAATTGTATGATGGCCTTGTGTGTGTTTTCTTTGACTCTATCCTTTGACTTTTCCCCATGTAATAAAATACTATTGTTCAAAGGTAACACATGTACACCCTTTATCCACACTCAATAGCATTTTTGAAATAACTTGGTTTTACATTTGTCTTCCTTTGTAGCAGTGACAACCTTGTTATGAATTAGGTACTTTATATTCTTCAGCCTTGTGTTTATTGCAATGGCTTAGTTCACTCCAGAGTTTAGTAATTCAGTAATCTTAACAAATTAATTAGTTAATTTATTTATTTATTTGCATTTTCTGAAACAGCATATCATATAGTTTTGGCTGGCTACAAACTTTCTAGATAGCTGAGGTTGACCTTGAAGTCCTATTCTTTTTATCCCTACTTCCCTATACTGGACTATAGTCATGCAACACAATGTCTGGCCTGTATCTTATCTTTTAAATAACAAATCACAAGCCGGGTTGTGGTGGCTCACACCTTTAATCCCAGCACTTGGGAGCACTTGGGAGGCAGAGGCAGGCGGATCTCTGGGCTACCAAGTGAGTTCCAGGAAAGGCGCAAAGCTACACAGAGAAACCCTGTCTCGAAAAACCAAAAAAAAAAAAAAAAAAAAAAAAAAAAGAAGCAAATCACTAAAAGCAAAGTAACTATGTAAAAATAAGAATATAACTTCCAATATAAGTAAAGTGTACTTCATTTGTAAATGGAGTCAAAGGGCAAGGATTTAAATAATAAAATGTGCTATATCCTTATCTATGCATTTGAGTAAGTTCCTTAAATCTCCTGACCTTAAATTGACTTGTATTTAAAGTTATGCTAACAATCACAATTTCTGGCTTATTATCCTCATGTACATATTAAATGAGATAATGCACAGAAGAATAACAACTCCATAAGATGTAAGATGGGAAGTGCTAAACAAGTGTAACTTGTGTTTTAATTACCACAGATTATTAATCATGTGCCAGAAACGTAAGTATGCTACCAATCAGAAAGCTTTTAATTGAAAGAATGAAAATTAGAAAAATAAAGTCTTAAAGACAACTTTTTCTCCTCAACTGGAGATAGGATAATAAGTAGTTAATTTAGCTGGTTTAACAATTTGATCAGAAACTCCGGGTGTATAGAGTGGCACTGTCTTCTTCGGCACATTGGCTTTTGATTTAATCATCTTTGCCTTGAAGATGGCAGCAGTAGTTACAGCTCTTTTGCTTGAATCCAAGGCAAGAAAGGAGAAGCCCAAGTTTTATTTGCTCTTTATGTTTGGGAAACACACACTTTTCTACAGTTCCTCACCCCACCCCCCCCCACCCCTCACCCTCAGATTTTGCTCCTGTCCCATTACCCAGAACTGAGAGACCTCTTTCAAACTCCTGGGATCTGTAGAAGAGAGCTTGCCTTCCCTAGCAAGCACAGGTAAGGAGGAAGGCACTTTGGATTTGCCAGCTAACAGTGTCTGCATGAATACCTTCCAAAAAGAATTCCAGCTTTGAATCAATTATTGTGCAATAAAGCATAGAATCGTGTCCTCGAGACTGCTGCCAGCAGAAGAAGGATTAATCATTAAGACTAATTAAGAGTCAGCATGTTTTCTCTAATGTCTAGTCTTTCTTTCAGATATCAATAAACTTTAAATAAAGACCATAGAGTTCTGTATTTGGTGGACAAAAGGGTCACCTTAGCTACATAGTTTCCCCTTGAAAATTGTGGTGATTAAGAAATTGAAGAAGAGTATTCTTGTAGGAAGGAATGGGGGGTGATTTGGGAGGGGGAGGCTGGAGAGACAGGAGGACAAGAGGGGGATCTTTGATTGGTATGCAAAATGAATAAAAATTTTTTCTTAATTTAAAAAAAAAATTGGAGAAGAGTATAAAAGTAGAAATACCTTGGGAAATGGTTTGCACAGTGTAGAAAGACAAACAAGAAATGACTGAAGACAGGTGAAGATGTAGCAACAGGAAATAGATACTGGAAGACATTACAAAAGAGAACAGAGGAAATTAAAACAGTTGGACTTCTCTCTCTCCTCAAGTCCCAACATAGCACCTCCTTTATAAAGGGCAAGACAATTTCCTCCCTAGCCTCACCTGTGAGCTGAATTCACGGTAAGGGAAACCCAGACAGTCTCATGACTAGCAAGATCATTAGGTTATTTTTATCTTCTGGTCTGGAAAAGTTAAGAGTTGCTTCTTTCTGTTCATTAGCACTGCCAGATAGAAACAGAGGACACCTTGTCTGAACAAGCACCTTGATTATAGCTTTCAGGACCATGGCCGTTGAAGCACCAGTTTGGTCAAGAAGCAGCCTTGGGCTGTGCCTGCTCTGCAGGAGGGTGCAGCACTTTTGAGTAGACTAACTGCAGACCCAGCAGATGGCTACTTCTGCTTTTAGAAGAGGCGGCTTGGGATGCCTTCTGCTTTTCATCTTATTGAAAGGCTTTCTAAAAACTCTAAACCTATCAATTGCTCTTGATCTTTTCCATTTCTGGCAGAACAAAAATACGTTAATGTTAATTTATTATTTAAAAAGATGATAGGAGTAGAATTGATAATGCCCCTCACAGAAAAATATGTAGAAATTAATTCCAGCAATAAATCTGGAACCAGACTGCAAAATCACAGTAAACTGTTCCAAGCGTCTGCACCTATGGTTATGTGAAAAATTACCTAGCTGCACATTCCGTTATGCCTTTCTTTCCAGGCTGCCTCATTGCCATCTCTTTCTGTAATGTCCCCCTCCCTTTTCCACCTGTGTAGATCTTAGCACAGGTCACAAAACAGTGAGATATGTGATTTTATAACTGCTGTCCACCTGGAGCAGCCCATCACTTCCTGATTATAAGGTCCACAGGTGCTTTTAGACAACATAGCTTGTATTAATGTTTAACTTGCAAACATTTTGTAAGGGACATGATGCATTTCAACTCTCTCTTTTTGTGTATATATGCGACAATGTCTCACTCTGTAGTCCAGGCTGGCCTGGAACTTCCCAGATAGACCAGGTTAACCTTGAACTCAGGGGTAATATTTCAATTTCAGTCTCTCAAATGCCAGAATTACAAGTGTGAGCCACCATGAAAGGCAATATAATTACATTCAATCTCCATTTAAAAAATAAAAATGAACAAGCAAAAAAACAAAAACAAAACAAAAAACTTCAAGTCATCTAATGTCATTTTTGTAGTTGAAATTAAAACACTAGTTCACTGAATTGAACCATGTTGAAACTGTATGTTTGGTTGAAGTCAAGGACTTTATTTGCTATCTCTATATATTGTCAACAAGACCTCAAATATCTTTCAATGGCCAGTTTCACATACTGTAGTTCCTACACATGCTTCAGTTGTAAATAAATGAAATTGACTAAATTTGAGGGGTAGGCAGATACTTTGAGTACTTTCTTTTAAAATGCATTCGAAACTATTTTCTTCCTATGACTCTTTTACAAAGGTTGTTGTAGTGGCTGGAGAGATGGCTCAGCACTTCAGAATGCTTGCTGCCCCTGCAGAGGACAGCAGTTTGCTTACTACATCCATACCAGACCCTCACAATGACCTGTATGTAATTCCAGTTCTAAGGCTCTTGTGCCCCCTTTTGGCTTTTTTGGGCACCTGCATGCATGTACACATACAAATATGCACACAACACACACACACACACACACACACACACACACACACACACACACACAACCCTCTAAAATATAAATAAATAAATCTTTAAAAAAAACCCTTTAAGTTCAGTGTGAGAAAAATATAAATATAGAGTAAGTTATCTCTAGATGATTGTATAGTACCCCAGGGGAGATGAAAAATTCTCAAAACTTCCTTGCTAGTTCACACTCATTTTAGTAAATAAGTATATTTTCTCAAAGTTAGGGCTTCACGACCAAACCCCAGGTGGAGCTCCAGGAGTCCAATCAAAGAGAGAGAGGAGGGATTATATGAACAAGAGATATCAAGACCATGACTGGAAAAAGCACAGGGACAAATAGCCAAACTAATAGAAATACATGAACTGTGAATCAATAGCTGAGGAGCCCCCATGGATCTGGACTAGGCCTCTGAATAAGTAAGACAGTAGATTAGCTTGAACTGTTTAGGAGGTCCCCAGGCAGTGGGACTGGGACCTATTCTTGGTGCATGAGCTGGCTTTTTGGAAGTTAGGGCCTATGCTGAGATACTTTGCTCAGCCTTGGTGCAGGGAGGAGGGTATTGGACCTGCCTCAACTAAATGTACCAGGCTGGGCTGACTCCTCCCTTGGAGGAGGTAGGAATGGGGTGTATTGGGGGGAAGGCTGGAGGGTGAGAGGAGGGAGGACAGGGGAATCTGTGGTTGATATGTAAAATGACTAGAAAATCTCTTATATAAAATAAATAATAATAAATTCATATCTGAAAAGTGAAAAAATCTCATAAAAAAAGAAGTTAGGGCTTCACAAAGATGTGTTACTCATTGGCATCAGATCTCCAATGTGTTTTTAATCAGCCCCATTCTCCTAAAGCCATTTTTAAATATTAACTTTTATAAAAAATATACACACATATTGAATATGCATTCAACCTAAGCTAAAATTGAAGGAAAGTGCAAGTATTTTAATTGGTTGTATTTAAAAAAAAACTAGAAAATTATAATAAAACGTATCATCCTTTCAAATATTTCTTAGTGGAATATATTGTAAGGTACACATATTTGTGTGTCTGGTAGATGGGGGTTTGTATCCAAACTCTCTATTAAAACTTCGAGAAACATCTTTTGGGGATGAAGATACCTACTTCACAGTTTTGTATATGACATTTCTGGCATAATTCTTGAAAGGTAATAGGCACTCAAGATAAGGCAGCTTTCATCAGGTAACTTCAAACAACTTTTCTATAAATTATAGTGAAGATGATATAATCTTAGGAACACAGGGGAAACTATGTACTTTGTTGACACCTGTAGAAAGAGAACGAACCGATAAACCAGTGTATGTAAACGTAGCATGTAAACAATTGTTAGTTGCCACCTGCCTGAACATGAGTCAGCTCAAATGCTGGAGGCTTTTTCAGCCACAGGCACATATTGCCCAGGTCTTTATTTGAACCTAAGTAACATAAGGGGCTGACTACTAAAACCAGGGCCCAACTGGATGGTTATTGGCATTGTTCTGTGTATGTCTTGAAGTATTAGTCAACATACTCTGTCACAAATCTCACCATTTTATTATTTTTAGATTCAGTTTCATTTTTATTTCTATGTCTCTCTGTGTGTATTTCTATGTATGTGTGAATGAGTTCCAGTGCACTCAGAGGCCAGAAATGGGTGTTAGATCCCCTGAATTGGAGTTACAGGTAGTATGAACCTCTTGACATGAGTTTTGGGAACCTAACTCAGGTCTTTTGAAAGAGCAGCAAGTGTCCTCAACAATGGAACCATCCCTCTAGCCCCCTCACCACTTTCTATCTTTAGTTTGTCTAGTTGTGGTCCTGAATGTCTGCCTTGGTGTCTTGATCCTATAGTGGAACCCAAGACAGTTTGTTGAAGCCTAATTAGTCCTTTATTGCCTGATTTAGAGATGAACACAGTCATTTGTAGCCCTTGATACTGACTGGGTTCTTGTTCATGGGTATTTCATTTTTAAGCAGACTATTTCAACTGCCTGGGGAACAACTATTTTCTGTAAAAGAAGAAAAGGGGATCAGAATTGAGCTCCAAATTTCTGTATCCTTCTAGAGAATTGATTGTATGGGCATTATTGCCACCAGGGACGAATACTCACTTTAATTCATTATCTGTCTGGTTTAATTCCAATGTGGCTTCTTTGTTTCCCCTTCTGTCAGTGGTTATATAACTCTCTGTTGTAAGCTTCTCTGAGGGAGCTAAAAAATCTTTAGGTGAACTTCAAGTAAAACAATAGGTTGATAATATATGTTATGGATGAAGCTAAATGTTATAGGGCTTTAATGTTCTCATGTAATGAATTTACCTTAAGCTAAAATTCTGTTATTCTTTGATGCAAAGCCACAGTAAAATTCTCAGAGATACACTGTGAAGTTTCATGGATAAAACCTCTCTTCCTTTCAAGAGAGGTTTGGTAGAATAGGCAGTCATTGGTGAATGACACCTGCCTGCTCTTCTGGGTTGACCCCTGCTTCTTGAGCAAGGCTCAACTTTCACCTTTGTTATTTGTTTAAGAGCTAAGGAGCATTGTAGGCAGGCTTTCAAATACACTAAATAGAAAAGGAAAACTTGACAGGAATTACTTTATGGAACATTAACGTAATAATGAAAATAAATCTTGTCCTAATTTTCATATTTATTCACTCAAATAACAACAGAAACCTAAAGAAGTCTTGAGTACAGTCTGGATATCAAGGGGAACCTTGCATAAGAATGAATAGTACACAGAATAGGCTGCTGTGCCCAGGTGGCTATGTTTGGCATGGTGCCTTTCCCAGGCAACATCTCTGCCTCTGTGGAAAACAGAAGCAAAAATTACTCATAAAGACCTCCGAATAAAAACCATGTACTATAAACCTTAACTTTCAGGAATCGACATTTGCATTGTTCTTCAATAAAGGTTCATAACTTTGATGCATTCTAGTCTATTTTCTGTAACTTTAAAGTTAGAAAATCAACTTTAAAGCCTATTATGTAAATTTTAAAAACAAATAGATACACAAAGATCATGTTATAGATCCAATATTGATGAAAGGCATGCTTTTAATCCCCTAGCCAGGAGTGCAAGTGAATTCTTCCTCAAATTTTTTGTCTCTGAATTCCCAATGATAAGATCTGATAATAACCAAGAGTACCCTCTTTATCCATAAACTACAAACTGTCAGGCATATTAAAGGACAAGAAGTGATCAAAAGACACTAGGACCCTCGAGGGCTGAAGAGACACTTATGAGTGCTAATGTCTTCAGGTCATATGCAAAAGCAAGTTATCCTGGGAAGCTTAGGCACATTAAGTGATAATACACAATATCTTACTGAAATTTGAAAAGAAGTAGGGCACACAAGGGAAAGGAATCAGAACAGGGCCTAAACACCTAATCAGTGGGGGTTCAGGACCTTTGCTTGGTGGTGACACCAGATCAGCTGAGAGCACTCCTGGCTTTTAAGTTTTGCCATGCCAAATACCAAATTCCTCTAGATTTATTTACTTATTTTTCAGTTCAGGTGCTTGCAGTGGAATTATAATGTCATGGTCAGTAGGGAAAGGCAACACATAGATGACAAGTCTAATGGAATAGAAGCCCATGTCCCCATGGTCAGTCTCAGAGGAATGGTACTTGTTTAGAGTTGGGAACTACTTCTCAAAATGGTCCATTGTGCACCATGAATTCAGGTAGCTATCCTGATGGTTAAAGTAGTCTCAGTACTTAAGTAAAGGTTGCATAGAAAACAAAAACAATCTGCACACGCACACATGCACACATTTAAGTATAAAAAACTAATTTGATGACTTACAGCACAGGTCATGGCATTTTGCTTCTGAGAAATATTGTCCTTCAACTCAGAAAACTATTGATTGTGGGTAGGGTAGGGTGGCTCCAAATGTTGTATGTTGTATTATAAACCATCACATTTTTAAATATGACTTGATTTAGCAGCAATGTTTTTAGGGAGATAATACAAAATGTGTAAACTATGACTGGGTATAACACAATATAATCAGTGTTCTTATGGAAATGGAGAGATCTGGAGACAGGGGCACACAGAAGAAACACCCTTCAAAGATAAAGGCAAACAGTCAGATGGAACATTTATAAGCCAAAGTATATTACAGATTACTGGAAGACTACCAAGAGCCAAACCAGAGGTATGCATCAGACCAATACTCTTCATGGCCTCTAAGCAAGAACCAGCTCTGCAGACTCCTTGATTCCTGAGCTCCAAGTTCTAAAAAGTGAAGCTAGAAATTCCCATTACTTCAGTACCAAGTTAGTGTTTGGTACTTTGTTATAGCAGCTTTAGCAAACTATGTTATGTCCAAAACACCTGAGGGCAGTGGTTATGCTTTTAAAAATGTCTTTCATGTCAAAGTGAACATGGGAAAGACTGTGAGGTCTCAACTCTACACCAAGAACTATAGGCAACTAAGAAATGCAGGGGGGTGGATAGTCTTCCTCAGGGAAGAGTACACCAACATGTTATCCAATACCAAAAGGTCAGCCCTGAAAATATATATGTAAGCAACATTATATATATTGAGTAGGTTTTATTCAGGAATATACATATACATATTAAATATATATACAGATAACAACAGTTAATGAAAAAGAGTTCATGAAGAAAGAAAGAGTATATGAGAAGGTTTGGAGGGAGGAAAGCTGTAATTATATTATAATCCTAAAAACAAAGGAAAAATGTCTCAAAAACGTAAGTTTTAAGAAAAATAGTCACGTAAAAATCTTTTCATAGGGAAATTTACTACAGGATATACATACACAGAAGTAACAAGAGTTTAAATGTTGTGGCCCAATAGTGACGGACAGTGCTTTCTTGAGACACCATAGGCTAGCAAATAATAACCCAGTGGTAGGTATGGGTTCCTTCTTTTCAAAGCTTTGGTCAGTGGCATCCCAAAGACTCCCTTAAACATTGCAAGTTGTTGCCATTTCTCTTGGTTATCCTCTAGAATTTGATGGTAAGATTCTATTGCTGAAGACATCTTATAATTCAGTATATGGTATACCAATTGGGAAGCTTCATCCCTACTGTCTAAATTTCAAAGTGCTAGGAAGGAAACCATACACTTTGACATGGGGCAAATAATCAACAGTTATATTTTTTCTGTGAATCTTGTGAGCTACTACAACTGGCTTGGCAAGGTATTCCCATTGGCACAGAAATGGCATGGGAGTTGTAGATGTAACCAATCACTATCTTATTTACTTTAAAGCTTGTCCCACAAGATGGAGCTCAAGCCTAGTGCCTTTAATTGATCCTCCAAACCTGTAGGCAGAGTTTCTATCTGGACTGCCAGTCAGCTCTATCCTGTACAGAGACTTATTAATAAGTATAAATGGTCGACTGATAGCTTAGGCTTCTTACTAACTTGATTTTACATCTTAAATTAATCCATATTTTATATATTTTTTTACCATGTTGCTCAGTAACTTATCTCAGTATGGCATATTTATTTCCTGCTTCATCTGTGTCTTGCTCATGACTCTGAGACTCCACCCTTCTTCTTCCCTAGTCTGCCTAGTCTGCCTCTCTCACCCAATTTCTTCTTGCCCAGCTATGGGTCAATCAGCTCTATATTAATGAGTGAGAGTAATACATATTTACACGGTACAAAGATTGTTCCACAGCATTTCCCCTTTTATGTCTAATTTAAAAGGAAGGTTTTTAATTTTAACATAGTAAAATTATATAAAACAAAAACAGTTATCAAGAATTACATTTACAATATCCAGTCCATTTGGCAAAATTAAAGAGAATATTCTATTATTTATCTTTGTAAGTTTAACGTTTTATACCTAATTTATCTTTTATCATACCTAAGGAAAACTTAAGTCAAATTATTTAGTCTTTACTCCATCAAAGACCCCAGAAGTGTGTAATATTACCTAATGACAGGGATATCTGGCTTTCTGGGCAGTCACCCAATGTTCTTCTGTAATGTTAGGGCATCCAACTTTGGCTTAGAGGCCTAGCATATCTGATGAACATCTTTGAGAAGAGGGGAATTTTGAAGGGCTGTCCTATCTTGTCTTGGTAAAGTTTGGCAGTTGCTTTTTTTTTTTTTCATCCTATTGGTCCAGTTTGGACTGTATCCTGTCAGCAATTGAGGCAATGGCAGTTTCTTTGCCCACAGGGCTATCTTTATCCATAAAGAAAGCAAACACCATATGGAGTTTCTTTGATGCCCATCATCTTCTTTTGAAGTAAATTAGTGTTGCTAGGAGCAGACATGTCTCACTGTCATGAAAAGCCTTAGATTATTAAACATATTAAATGCCACATTCTGTAGGCCTTTGAAGTGTTTGAAGACCATTTATCTGTCCAAGTATATCTGTCTAAATTTGAAAACATACCTAATATGACTATACATTTGCTCATTATAGATAACTAACTACAAACCTGTATTTTTGATTATACATCAATTTTTAAATGAGGTACATAAGCACAATACTCCAAACAAGAGTAGAAACATACATATGGTATAACAAAATTAACTTTAAATTTGTATCAATAAACCAAAATTTATACCAATGTAAAATATTTTGAGATTAATAGTTGGTTGTTGGATTAAAGTAGATTCAATAATCTGTCCCATTTTTCTATAATTTCTATATCCTCCCTTTTTTCCTTTAAAAAGAAATCTTTGACTTTTGTTTAGCTTCTTTCCTGACTATGGCCAATAGCAACTTGAAGCCAGTCCCTCTTAAATGATAACAAGCATCTGTAACCCATTATTTGGGAGTGTGGATGTTGTTTTTCCTAGATTGATACCTGTTGTCTGGGAGCGCTAGAATTGGGGGAACCCCAAGAAAATCAGGACAATGTTAAGTCTTGGCTGTAGCAGTTTGTGAGGCTGGAACATATCAATCACCAGCCTTGAAGGTATTCTGGATGCAGAACTCTGAGGAAACTGCAACAGAGGTGTTCTGAGATGTTGGATCACCTCATCCATTTTTATTGGTGTCTGGTCTCCATGTTCTGAAAATACATAAACTTTTAAAGGTAACATATCTGCATTAATACAGATAGATATAGACTGCATGTCGTATATAAGCTAGCCAAAGATAATTCTTTGCTTTATGTTTGAACAGGTAAAATGCACATCACTTGTTTTGTAGATTTTCTAGGTTTATTTCCTTATATCTTTAGCCAGGATTTTTAGGGGGTCTTCCTTGATCAAACCTGATCCATATCAACTTAAAATGAATCCATAGCCTCTCCTTTCCTGAGTGAATAAAAGTGTAACCTTTTCTCCAAAGATACAACTTCTGACTTCCTTTTCTAATTCAAGATATTTTTTTAAAATATGTAAGTTGGTTTAATCTAGTGGTTTTCATAATTCAATGTCTCTTAGCAGATATCACTCATTCATTAGCAGTTAAAAAATTCAAAGACAATATGATAACCCTACCAGCTTCCAGACTCTCTGTGTATTTCCCATCTTTATGTGGCTTATTATATTTTTATTACTATATTCCTTTCTTAAGGACTATTATTTTAAGCTGTTTTTAATCTATGACTCTATATAATCTTGCTCTTTTTTCTCCCAAGCCTATGTATATTTTTAAACACACTCTAACCTGTATAGAGGTTTTCTCCATCTGGATGTGTCTTTCCTGAGCATCTGTATTGTTTTTTGATCACATGAGACAAATCTTAAACTGCTAGCTATGTCAGCTGCCTGTGAGGCTGAGCTTAGTGTATGGTGGCTGGTTCCATCCTGCAGGCAGCTGCCAGGAAATGCATCTCTGTACTATGGCTGGCATGAAAGTCACAGGACTAGGAAGCCATATTTGGCTTTGTTTTTGTGTGTTTAGAATCTTTTTAAAGCTTCCTCAGGGTTTATGTGGATGTAGGTGCCCCATGCAAAGATTTTTCCACAGTACAAACCCATGGCTGCCTAGATAATAGGACTTAGGTATGGAGCTAATATGTTATTCTGCTAAATGGATATAATATTAAACTGCCCTCTAAGCTCATATCTTTAGATCCATAGATGAGTTAATTTCTTAATTCCCATCTGAAAGCTTCCTTTTGTAGTAGATGACAATTCATTGGACTTGTAACTAGTCACCATGCAGAGAATAAGAGATTATGAAGATCTGAATAACACTTCTGTATTTTACCACTCAATCCTAGGTTCTGGGATCATAGCAGAAGAGGGAGAATGACTGTGAGAGCCAGAAATAGTGGATATATGCAGAAAAACAATATTGGACATGACACACTTGTTACATACATGAACTTACAAGAGATGTGACCGTGTGCATAAGACCAGGACAGCTTCAGTCCAGTGCAAATCACACCATGAATGGAGGGAAGGCTCACAATGTTCCACTCTGACTAAGTATCAAATTTCTGGAGGTTATTTCCTTTGTATGGAAACAATGATAATTAATGACTACTGGGGTAGAAGAATGTGTTTTCTTCAGGGATGTAGCCCCTGAGAGGCTACTTATGCCCCAGTAGATGGTCTTACACTCATGTACATACACAAAGACTAAGTGTATTCAGTAGGTTTAAAAAATGAACATATGAAGTTTGGAGGGCAAAGTAGTGGTAGGTGATAGCAGAGAAATTTGAGTGGAGGGAATCTGAGGTGGATTTGGTCAAAACACATTATATGTATGCATGAGATTTTCAAACAATGTAAATTTTTAAAAATATATTTTTGTTAGATGATTAACTTACTTTTTCATCAAGGATAGCCTTTTTTTGTCTCTGTGGAATATGATGTGAGTATTGAATTAAATTTCACAATGAATTACAGATCTGATAAGATTGGTTAAGTGAGCTGTCAAGTAAACTCTGAAACAGACCCACACAGAGATGCAGTAAAATATTTATGTTCTTAGGAAATTTTCAAAAGCTATTCTTCTCCATTTCCCTTATAACTAAGACTTAAGGTAAACAGTACCAGAACAGTTACAAAGGAATACAATCTGCTGTGTTTTCAGGTCAAGAGTGGACTTTTTTTTCCTTTGCAATTACTAACATTAGCTCAGCCATCTGTCCTTTTCCACCAGTGAATCCATACACTTCAAAGCCTCCAGCTGAGAAAAGCCTGACTGTTTCTCTTCTCCAGCAGGATGCAATGATTCTCAGCAATTTACGAATGTTTGGAAAAGCAAAAGATATCTTGTAGATATCACAATGGTTTATGTTGGGGTTACGGAACCCTACATTCACTGGTAAATGCCACATAGCTCAAAAGGAAAATGTAGTTCTGCTACTCTAGTAAAAAAAAAGTAACTTCCATAGTGCTTGGTAAGTGCGAAAGTGGTGAACTCAGTCTCTGTCGCTGAGCCGCTGGGAGCTCCTGCAGCTGTGTAACCGCTTGTGTAAAATCACCTGTGATGACTACTCTGACATGCTTGTTGCTCATCTCCCTCAGGGAATGTGAACCTCATGAGAGTCACACCTACATTTCTGTTGGTCCACATTGTGCCTCCATAAATCCAGCACAGTACAAGGCTTTTAATTCTTCCAAAATGTAGTGATAATTAAACAAGAAAAAAAATCAATGATTCTTTTCGCTGTCTGGGCAAAATATCAGCTTGTGTGGTTGTTTGAATGTTATTGGCTCCCATAAGATCATTGAAAGTGGCATTTTTAGGAGGTGTGGCTTTGTTGGAGTAGGTTGGCTTTGTTGGAGGAAGTGTGTCACTGTGGAGGCAGGTTTTGAGATTTCATATATGCTCAAGCCATGTCCAGTGTCTCAGACACTTCCTGTTGCCTGTGAGTCAAGATGTAGGACTCTCCAGCATCATGTCTACCTGTACACCACCATACCATGTCATACCATAATTATGATGGATTAAACCTCTGAAAATGTAAGCCTCTGCAATTAAATGTTTTTTTTTTTCTTTTTAAGAGTTGCTGTGGTCATGGTGTCTCTTCATAGCAATAGAAACCTTAACTAAGACAGTTTGTTATAAAAATATAGAAATAAAACTTGTTCCATTACTGACACTCATTTTTTCTTAAATGTATTTCTTAATCTTCACATGCTTTATTTTTCTTTAAAATGTTTAATTTACTGTTTTTTTTATATCACAGCATCTCCATCCCTATTCGTTCCACTTCCCAGACTTAATTTTCCAAATATGCTCTTTATAATGTAACCACATCAAGTTATTCTTAACCCCATATTCTCCATGTACTTTCAAAGCTATATAATGGTGATCTATCCAGATGACTGTGCTCTTCACCTTTGGTGAGATGTTTAAGCTTGCAGGACTTGCCGCACTACGCGGGTGGAAACCTCAATGAATATACCCATTTCTTTTGCTAAGTTAGCTACTTCTTCACCTCCAGAAAGAAGTCTTCATTCTTCAAATGTTATGACTTGACTTTCATATATTTCTAGCATTTGAGATTTCCTGCAGGAAATTTATCGCCCAATCCTAAGAAAACAGGCTAGTATTTGGATCACCAGTGATTGCTTAGCTAACATTAAGGACTCTTTTTTTGTTTTCTAGAATTTTTAGTTTTAATTTCACTCTTTCAAAAGTATAGTGTCATCTGCCTAGACTCCCATATAAACAATTAACTTACAGCTGGAAACTGGTCTGTTGGTTTGGCTAGGACTGTCCTAATATATTGGACAGTGTAAGCTTCAGACTTTTGAATCCTCAATGCTGTGTTCACTTAGCTTCTCTTTAAAGAAACCTACTCACAGTAGCTCCAAACTGTCTGGCAGAGATGGAACATCTCAATGCTCTGGGACTCTCCAAATTTTATATCCATCTCTTTCTATTTTTACAAAATAATCAAGTTAGTGAAATAATACAGCCTCTCTTTCCTAGTACACCCTTAGTCTAATTGACTTGGATTCTCCAGAGTCAATTAAATCTGAATATGTAATCTCACCCAAGCCTGGGAAAAGAATGAAGCTTCCTATTTTCTTTGCAGGTTAATATAATCTTCTGTGGGGAAGATGATTAAGGCATGCATATATCTGCAGAAACAGTCATTTTGGGGAAGCAGTGTGTGGGAGTTGGGAGGTAGGATTCCTGTGGTTCACTGGGTAGCCTTTCCAGTACCATGGGGCACTCCCATCTTGCTGCCAATGTCCCAGTTGGGACTAAACACAGTAAAACTGCTTGGGATCATGGAGGCTCCACTCTTAGGTTTGGCAGTTGCCCAGACAAGTGAGCAATCAATCAAGAAGATGCAGATGGAGAGCTGAATGTATATACTGCATTTTAACTGAGCTTCTATGCAAGTCACATGGTCTGGGGTTACTATTGATTATGCCCATCTGCCGCATCTTTAATGACCTCTTAATTTGGCAAAAGACTATTTTAAGAATATTCTAACATAAGCAGAATTGTTATAGAAAGTTAGGAAAGACCCATTTGGCATACCATTTTGGTATCAGGACTCTTTATTTTGGAGGCAAAATGGGTTTTCTCAATATCACAGAAGTCATAGAACATTATTGCTGGTTCATCAGATGAAAACTATCTAGATGGGTTTTTAAATATAATGTAATATGATTAAGCCTAATATTACCAGTTTCTGAATTATATAATAAAGGCATTTAACACTTATATATTACAATACAGACTACAAAAATATTTTCCTACACATTATGTTTTGAATTCTTACTTGATCAATAAAATGTTGATTTTAGATGGGATGAAAAGAATAAGGAAAGGTTCTAATAGTCAAGAGCCATTCCAGACCCCAGAGAAAAGTTACAATGGCCAACACCTCACTCAGAGAAGGTCTGAGTCCTTTCATAGCTGATCCCTCTGGCCTTTATGAGGTGACCTCTACCTCGCAGCTTTTCCATTATTCAGCACTTCTTGGCTCTTCCCTGAACTTCCTGTTGGTAGTAGTTGTTCCTTCTGCTTGTCACTTAGATTTGCCAGATGTCCCTCAGAAGTTCTCTGATCTCTCAGTGGTCATCCCTTTCAGTGCTCTTGTCTACCTCTGGGCTCATGATCCTTGCATTTGTGCTTTATTTTCAAGCTTAAAAAAAAATTTATAGCATTTGCCATTTACCACATAGTATAAGCTTCTCTAAATTGTCATTTTCTTGACTAATATTCTAGAATGGAATGCCTTATCTTTTTTTAATGTCTCCCAGTATATTACAAGCCTCCAGGAGACAGAGCACCCAATTCTCTCAATATTTGTTGAATGAATAAAATTCACAGATTGCTTTATCTGTGTCTCAAGCCTTTTCATACATAGAATTTCCATTAATCTTATTCACTCCTGAACTTCATCATTTCATTCTGTTCTCATACATGAAGAAATGTAACGGCAGGAGCTAGAGAGATTGCTCAGTGGTTAAGAATATTTAGTACTCTTCCAGGGGATCCAGGTTTGATTCCCATGTGAGAGCACACAACCAGTTTCATAGGCTCCTATGCCCTCTTCTGGGCTCCATGGATACCAGGCACACATGGTGCACAGACTTACATACAAGAAAAACATTTATATACATAAAATAACAAAGTAAATTTGAAAAAAGAAAATAAATTTATAATGAACTTTAATATTGTGACTGAAACTTTTAAGATCAGTCTGTTGAATATTCTTCCTGACACACTGTGAATGCTTCAAAATGACAAAGAGAAGGAAGTATTCAGACCCTACTCCCATACATCTAATATGGGTACTAAGAAGCAAATTAATAAACATGGCCAGTTATTATGGCCATATTAACATGACTTTAATGAGTCAGTTAGCAACATGGAATCCAATATTTGAAACAGATAGAAAGTAGAAAAAGGATCAGGAAAATCTAAGGGAAAGTTTGTATCACTGAACCACAGAAAACGTAATTTCACATATCAATGGGTGGTACATTGCTGTTGGATGGTCTCCCAGCAAGCCAGAGCAATAGGAACACAGAATCTGCTCTCAAATTGGAAGACAAGCTACTTAAGACTTTCAGTAGATGGATCTCTTTGATGATGTCTCTTCATTTCAGCTGGGTTACTTGCAAAAGGTACTCATTCTGTGGATTATCCTCCATTTGGATTAATGCATACTGTTTATTTAATCTGTTTTCTTTGACCATTTCAACCCTTTTAATTATCTTTTTCTCCTTTATCTTATCATTAGAATTATAAAATAATGTATGCTCATTTTATAAATAAAAAATATAAAATACTCAAAAAGATATTTACCAAATTATCTTTCACTTATGTCCTCAGTTACCTCTTTTCATGGGAATTAGAGTTACTAATTATGTGTACGAAATCACATACACTCAGATATGCAAATGGAAAACTTCATATGTGGAACTACAGAATCTGGAATCATGTTGTTGTATATATCTATAATTTAGAATTGGGAATTTTTCTTCTTTCTCTTAGACAACTTCCGTTCCTTAGGAAAAATTCCCTGTAGTATGCTCTTGTGGACATGGACATTGGAAAACAGTGATGTGGGGAAGAGATATTACAAACCCGGATCCACCTCCTCCAAACTCGTGCCTTACCACTTACAGCTGTGTGGCTTCGGTGGAGCACTTCGACATTACTAAGCCGTAAGGGCTTTGAGAGGATTGGACATCTTTAACCGATTTCCTTCAAAGGTGCAATGTAGTAGTTAGGAAACAGCAGACTGTGAACAATGCTAGTTATTTTTACTCCCTCACCCTTTTTTCAAAACATTGCTAGGACTTAACCATCCTGTTCGATTCAAAAAATGAACTCCGAGGGTCATCCAGGAAACAATCATTTTGCTGTAAGCTCAAAGAGGAGCTATAATTGAGAGCAGTGGGACAATTTGTTGGGGGTGGGGAGCCGTAAGGAAGACTTCTGCCCCTTTCTTTTACCATTTACATAATTGAGATATTTGGAATTTTAATGCCTGGAATTTAAATGAGAAAGGTATTTAAATTTTGGCTACAGGTGTTTAAACTGCAATTAAAAAGATTTAGGATTCTGGCCACAGAGAAATAATGCACCACTAAAGTGGGGACCCTTCATAACTTGAAATGAATCAGGTACTACTCAGAATTTTATGAGTCCAAAGTGAGACACATTTTTTTTGTTTCCCCTTTATCTTAAACTATATGCATTAAATGAACTCAAATGGTATTTGAACAGATGGCTATTTGCATAATTAAGAAATACCACAGTACATGTCACAGTTGACCTAGGGTTTCCCTGGGGTCCAGTGGTCCTTGGGATAAAATGGTCAAAGTGGCTCTGAGATCCTTTTCCTGATTAGGGTATAAAGAAGAGTACACACTGAATTGGTGGAGAAAATTAAAAATATAAATGAATTTCTACTTAAGTCTTAATGAGGTAACCATTGATAAATTAAAAATATAAATGAATTTCTACTTAAGTCTTAATGAGGTAACCATTGATAAATTTTATTATTTATTATTATTTATAGTAATAACAATATGTTTTTTGAAACCTGGTTTCAGGTAGCCCAGGCTAGCTATAGACTCACTCTTTAGATAAAGCTGGCCTTTATTTTCTACTGGCTTTCAACTCCTATGTCCACTGCTCAAGCAGTGGAATTACAGCTGTGTGGGTCACCATACCCGGCTCCACAGGTAGAATTTAGAAAAGGAAAATAATGCTCTAGATCATTCATTCATTTAACATTTTCCAGACATCTGTCATATTCCAGGCCTTGTGTTAGATCTTAGGGAATCAATAAGGATGGTCATATCCCAGCCCATAGGGAATGTGCAGTCTACCCGGGGAATGGCAGTTTCTGCTTTAGGTCTACAAAGTGCTGTCTGTGAACATGCAAATCTCTATGCAAGGTAATTTTGTGACTCTTAAGAGGAAGTTTTCCATTTTTCTTGAGAACAGCGGTCAGGAATGACTCAACACACTGCATGGGCTGAGTTTTTAAAAACAAAAGAGGTGATCTTTATGTGCATGTAGCCAAGAACGTCATTTAGGGGCAGAGGAAGAAGCTTCAGCAGATTCTATTCGGTAACCTGCTGTCTCTTGGGTGTGAGTGGATAATAAGATGGGGTCTGTGGGCCAAGGATGAAATTGAGAAGTCAGAGATGGGAGTGGAGAGTGGGCATCGCAGAGGGCCTGACTTCTGCTAAGGACAGAGGGCTTATTCCAGAGGCTCAGGGTTCTATGGAAGATGTAAACCACCACTGTTATGTCAGATTGGACATTCAGAGAGATGACTGGCAGGATTTTGATGATGACTTAGGCGCATGTAAACAGGGCAACTTGTCAGGATATTCCTGGGAAAGCTGTATGAGAGGAAGAGTTAATTTTCTCTCTATCTGTCTGAATTCTTAGGTGAGATCTCTAAGACAGAAGACAGATAAACAAAAGAGTTTACTAGCAACCATATTTCATATACCCAGGAGTGACAGCCAAGTCATGAGTAATCCTCAAGAAGTTAGAGCTCCAGTTTATGTAGCATCTTCTACAAAAAAATAGCAAGATGAAAGAAAAGGACCCGAGTTTCTAGACATGGAGAGTTATAGGAGGAGAAAAGAGCGGCCGAGAGAAAGCTAGTGAGTGCAGTTTGCTGCATGGTCCCTCTTGGGTTGTCTACAGGGTGTTCTGGATTTGAGTAGCAATCAAGCTTAGTTTTTCCTGGAGGGAGGGGACACCTTTGTGAATTTCTGTCTTGCATTTGGGAGAAAAGGGCTGCACAAGTGACTTTTCCTAATTATATCTCCTCTCAAATGCCTTCTGCTCAAAACGTCCATTCATCTCTGAGGCCTATTTAGGCAGTAGTGTGTGGTGTGTGTGTGTGTGTGTGTGTGTGTGTGTGTGTGTGTGTGTGTGTACAGCTACACTTCACAGTACAGGTAAGAGATATCAAGGAACTGACTTCTTTTCCAAACTTTTCCTGAGATGCCAGCCCCCTTTCTCCTTTTAGGCATTATATGGGATATTGCTTAAACACCCCTATTTCCCCTGAGTGTACTGATTGGCAAGTGAGTAAGGGCCAGGAGTAACCAGAACAGAGTAGGTGCATAGGTGCATTCTGGACCTTCTAACTCTGGAAGCAGAAATCTGAGGAGCACGGGGAGTAGAAAGAGAGTGTAATTAGGTTGTCGTTTGTGAGTGAAACAGTTGAAATGTGCAGTAATATCATGTCCGAGAACCAAATGAGAAACAAAAGGGCCACAGAAGAAACACAAGAAAGCTGCTGATGAATCCAGACACTGGGCCCTTAGGAACCCTGGCAGATGAGTCAAAAGGAGACAGAGAGGAGAGAGCGGTAGGGTTCAGAATCCTCACTTTTATTTTAAGAAATCTAAAATGGTCTGGTGAGAGACACTAGGGGAAGAAAAAGTCCAATTTTTCTCCTGAGATAAACAGGAACACGCAAGTAGAACACAACCATGTCCCCCCACTCCTCCCCCAAAATCACCCTCTGGGAAAGAAAGAAAGCAGTGAGGTCACAGCATCCATTCAGATGAGCGTGTGTGAAATTAAGAAAAAAGGAAGAAGGAAAAGCAACTATATTTGAAACAATGAGATGTCTCTGTAGCCAAGCTTCTGACATTGTCACCCTGCAGGGTTCTGAGGAGGACGGATGATGAGTACAATGTCCTGTGTTAGCCAGGACACCAGAGTCTTCTCCAAAGATGAAAGGTTTTCATTTAAAACACAGAGTCCCTACTCTCCCGTGGCTCACACAGTGTGAGACTTGAATTTTCAATTTCTTGCCCCCTACTATTCACTCTGCACAAGCTCATATATTTTATTGAAAGTGTATTATGACATGCATGCTGGTGGTGTCCAGAGCTGCAGACTTACTGCACAGTGTACTTGAGAGCACAGAGCCCTAGCAGATCTCATGGGCAAAATGCAGTTACGTTAACTAGGCTGAAAATGAACCAAACAGGGAAGTGACTTAAGAACTTATATTTTAAAAAGGCCATGCATTTGAAGTGGGGGAGGAGCCACCGGTGATCATAGCCATTTTGAAGAGCTCATTGCTAAAGTCTTGCATCTTAACAATGGTTTGAAGAGGATGTGGAAACACTTGGTATTTAAAGGCCACCCATGCTGAATTTTGACTCTTCCTTATTTTGGCAAATCACTGGATATTTGACTCAATTATTTCTAGCATGTAGACAGTTGTATCTTCTCTTGTGAATCTGAGAATTAGAGCTGGAATGGTCCTTAGAAGTTCTGGAAAGGTCTCCATAAATACGGAAATGCAGACTGAGCAGAGACGCAGCTAATTTTGAAGCCTTAATGACTGTCTGATAAAAGAATATTTACCCCATCCAGATTCAGTGTTAAATGTTAGGGCTGTGTCTTTGGAGCTGAACTATATACATATACACATACATACGTGTGTGTGTGTGAGTGTGTGTGTGTGTGTGTGTGTGTATTTTTTTTCCTTACTCATCTTATGTGATAGTTCACTTAGACATCCAAAGCAGCAGTTTAGAAGGGAGATGCTGGCTTATACAGATTTCTCGGGTATCCGAGTAGGAACTGGAGTCTGAGGAAGCAGAAATGGCTGTGTGGCTCAGTCTTCCTGCCTGAACTCCATGGAAAATTGCTTTCCTAGTTTAAGGGGAATGCAATCCTTGCTCTCTTGCTTACATTCGTGAGAAGTATTTAGGTAGATAAAACTTTATTTCAGGCAAAGAAGCAAAAATGGTGCTTAGGGATAAGACTATGTCCCTTGAGGTTATAATGATTAAACATGCAGCCAAAATTCCTGAAAGAGAGGCAATGGAAACAAATCCTCCTCTCAAGATCCTCTCTCATGCTTTAGTTTTTATAATAAAACATGAATGAGGATAAATTATGCAAGGCTTTATTGCTTTCTTAGTTCTCCCATAACTCCTATATCATTGCTGAAATGTACCTAAAGTATTTCTGCACAAGATTAAAAAAAAACAAAAGTAGCAAAGCCATTGACATTCAGTGTTAAATTGTTCCTGCTATTGACATGCAATTTAATGAAATCCTGTTTCCAGTCATTGATGAAATCCATTACTATTCTCACAGACTGCTCTGTTCACACATTCAGCATTGCCTCGTGTTTTGTCATGTATGGATTCAGTTCATTGATGAAAAGTAAGGAATTTGGGCTCATTTATGAAACTTGAGGTCAGTTTCCAATTGAGGCTACATGGCAAAGGCAAGTTAGGAGAGGTGCATAATTTTTATCTGAATGCGAAGGTTTAACCGTATCTTGCCCCTTATTTACTTATTTAACAGTTATTTATGGAGTGCTCTGTATATCAGCATTACTTTCCTCACTCTGCCTGCTTTTCCTCCCACTGTGCAGTCAATGGAGGGTCTTTTGAAAGCTTAGAGTGTTAAGGGAAAAGCCTGACTCCAGCAGCCTCAATGGGCTAGGTAGGCCACCCATCCCCTTAAGCGAATTAAAGGAACAGGTAATGGTGAAGGAGATTCCATGTCTGAGCCCAAAACTAAAGAGGAAGAAAAAGAATGTTAAAACTTAATAATTTTTATGTTAATTACTGGTACAGTTATAGTATCATTGATATATTGACTTTTGTAAACCACAGTAAAATTAATTTTACCCATTTCCTTCACTTTGACTAATATGGCTACTGGAGTATTTAGTGTCCTGCAGTTTATTTCTACTGGAAAGCTCTGATACAAAGAAGACATTTCATTTGGGGATGCATCTTGAGACTCAATGAACTAATTGGTCTCCTCGAGTCGAGCATTACCTATTCCAGTAATTTATTCTCCACTTTGCTACCAGAATTAGCTTCCCTTAAACACAAATTTGGCTTTGTTCTCTCTCCCTCTTCAATTATTTCACTTGTTTTTCCTTGACTTTGGAATAAAATATATTCCATCCCATACTCTGAGCAGGGGTCATTAGATTTCAATCTTCAACTTTGGGGGCATCCCCCTCATAACCCTTCCTATGTGTCCAGTCACAATGGTAAACCTATAAAGTAGTTTTCAAACAACCTGGGGCATACAGAAATGTCACTAAGTACAATCGCATAAGCAGAAACTGAATTAGAAACAGGCAGACACCACCACCCTCAGTCTGGTTTTGCCGAGCCATGTGCCATGCATCTGTACATGTTCTTCCTTCTATCTTCTGCCTTTGAATATCTTCTTTCTTCCTTCTCCCTGTAGCAGTTCACTCCCAGTCCTTTCTCAGGTTTTGTTTGAACCATTTCTTAACTCTCCTTGAATACCACCTTCCCTATGCTGTCATATCTCCATATACTTCCGTACCACACATAAGTATTTAATTGACTGGTGTGTGTGTGAGTGTGTGTGTGTGTGTGTGTGTGTGTGTGTGTGTGTGTGTGTGTGTACTTGAAGTCTAGAGGACAGCATGGAGTGTAGCTCCTCAAGGTTTCTCACTGTCTTGAAACTCACCAAGTCACTAGGGTAGTTGGCCAGTCCTCCTCACATTGGGATTATAAGCATGCGCCATCATATCCAATCATTTTTCATTTGGAATTCTGGAGAATCCAACTGAGGTCCTGATGGCATCAGAGGGAAGTACTTTCCCGGCTGAGCCATCTCCCTCTTTTGTCTACTTCTTCAGTATGTAAAATTGACCTTTCTAGTGTTGTCTCCCCACTGCCTTGCCTGTGGCATTGCCTGGAATCATAATTTGAAAACAGCTTCCAAATGAATATTAATTGCTTCTTACCTCTTATTGCAACTGTGGTCCATGACTACCTGGGCACAACTGCATAGTTGACTGACTGATGAAGGGAGATGTATGGTCTTTCATTAGAATTTCTCCAGATGAAACTTAGCCTCTGTGAACTCCGCAGTTCCTCTTCTGTAAGCTTAAGTTCTGTAAAGTCAAGAGGATTTTCTAGTCCACATTTGCATGACACTGGGCCATACAGGAGGAACAGAGCAAGAGCTGTAGAAGAGGGCTATTTGTTGTGGCATTTACAAAATTTCTGCCCCTCCATCCCTGGGGACTCAGATGGGGGCTGTTCTGCTTTTCAACCTTTCATTAAGGTGCTGTGTATGTAGGCAAAGGACAGCACTCCTCTGCAGAATTTCTTATCAGGGCTGACACAGCCTCTCACACCAGGCATCTCTTTGTTCTGGGTGCCCCGTGGAGAGGCCCTGGGATCTCGCCTCCTGGCTGGTGGAGATACATTTACAGTGTGAAAATGGTATTTTATCATACCTGGAAATAAGAAACTATAATCACTAATGAGATTTATGAAATTATGGCCCTAGCTGACTTTGACTTTTGTAATAAAATATACTTTGACAGTCTGCCTACAGCTATTGTCATCTCAAAAGACTCTAGAGGCTAAAAGATGTCCTCTTTGAATTATGGATTGATTAAAGGACCACAATGTGTTATTTGAAGGTTGTGTGAAGGCTAAATAATCCCATCTGTGTAAGACAGGATCCAATATTTTACACTGTCTGTAGAGATTTGTTCAATTATGTTTTATGGTCTGGACTCCAATATTTCAGTTTCTTACTTTATTTAACTCTGCAGGCAAACATCGGACAGGACATCTACTCCCTCTGGGACAGAGATGGGGGATGTTGGGTCCTGGAGTTAGGATTTATCTATGAATTCTGATTGTTTGATGGGGTTAGATACTCCTCTGAAATCTTTCAGTGTACCAGACAAGAGAGAGAAAGATGGTTCTAACTCTGACCTGCTCATGGGACTGGCTATATAGAAGCCTTTTTATCTCATGCCCAATAATCTGAACTAAGATTCCAGTGCACACACTCAGAAGAGTTCAAATGGGCAGCTATATGGCTTGGTGATGACTGTAGCCTGTTCCGAGGACCTTCTACTTTATAGACACATGTCAGCAAACGTCCTTCTTCTAGCCACCTAATATCCCCATCTACTTCCAGAAATTTTAAATCACTCATGTTCTATGTTCATGCGGGATGCTTTTGGTTGTTTCCTCATAGCAATTCATGAAGAGCTTGTTCCAGAAATAGCAAGAAAGATAGAGAAGGCACAGGTATGACAGACATTTGTCCTCACCTAGGATTGCTTTCTCATGAGTTAGGAGCCTCCCTTTTATTTATGGTAAGGTAGTAAGAATGCTTCTTGGTATCTGGGTTCCCAGAAGCAGAATAAACAATGTCAATCTTTCCCAGATGTTCTTGTCAGCCTTCTCAAATAAACGCTGTGCTCTATTTTCAATGTAAATTGTTGAATGAATAATTAAATGTGAGTTACTATCTTCTTAGATGTCCCTTTCTGTGCCAAGAATTAGTTGATTGAGGATAGGGAGCTTGAGACAGGCAAGGTCAGGCTAATTATGCATTTTGAGAGTAAAGAGCAAATCTGGAAAGTCCTTCTAGGAAAGTGAAGTTGAGTGATACCCACTTGCAGAGAAAGCTATTTTTTTTGATATTAAAAAAAAATAATTCATTTTATATACCAACCACAGATCTCCCCCTCATCCTTCTTTCTGCTTCCCTATAACCCACAACTCCTCCAAAAGGTTAAGTCCTCCCATGGGGTGACAGCAAAGCCTGGTACATTCAGTGGAGGCCGGACCAAGCCCCTCCCTCCTGCATCAAGGGTGAGCAAGGTGTCCAACCATAGGTAATGTGATACAGAAAGCCAGCTCATGCACCAGGGATAGATCCTGATCATACTGACAGCAGCCCCTCAAACAGACCCAGCTACAGAACTGTCTCTGGTATACAGAGGTTCTAGTCCGGTCCCATGAGTGTTCCATAGCTGTTAGTCTAAAGTTTGTGAGTTTGTATGAGCTTGGTTCAGTTGTCTCCGTAGATTTCCCCATCATGATCTTGACCCCCTTGCTCGTATAATCCCTCTTCCCTCTCTTCGACTGGGCTCCCAGAGCTTGGCCTGGTGCTTGGTTGTGGAGAAAACTATCTTAAGTTACAGATGACAGCTTGTGATGAAAGAAGTGTGTGTGTGTGTGTGTGTGTGTGTGTGTGTGTGTGTGTATGTGTGTGCACGCTTGAGGAAAAGGTGAGAGGAACTAATCTCCCCTTTTTTTGATTTCAGTCTTATCATTGACCTGTCTTTGAATATAAAAAATAAATAAATCTCTCCTTAGCTCATCAAAGTCCACTTTTGTCATTTGTGAGATCCAACTTCCATAAACATAAAAGAATATCTGCCATTGCTAGCAAAGTATCTTCATTTACTCATTTATAAACAACTGTTATGAATATTTTAAAAGTAACTTTTAAGTGTGTATATGTCTGCATGAGTATATTGCACATGTGTGTGTGTAATGTACATGCCTATGCATACAAAGAGAGAAAAAGAAAACATTGCATGTCATCCTCTATCACTCTCTGCCTCTCCTTTTAAGGCAGAGTCTCTCCCTGCATTTGGGGCTTATATTTTCTTGTCTCATTTGAAAGCCAGGAAGTCTTCTGTCCTTCCCCTCTTATAGCTGGGGTTGCAGGCATTTTCAGGATGCTACACTTGTTATACAAATGTTTAGATCCAAACTCTAGTTGTCATGATTGTGAAGCAAGCGCTCCTATCTCTGAACAGTTTCACCATCCCACAGTTTTATTATTATTTTTATGGTTTCTGCTTCTTTCTCTGTGCAATCCATAGTCTCTCTGAAAAGGGATGCTCCAAGCCAAAGCTATTCCATATCTAAGGAATAAGCACATTTTCTTTTTTTCTTAAGAAAAAAACTATTCATTTTTCATACCATGATTCCCCCTCTTCCCTCTTCCTTGCTCTTCAGCCCTCTCTTCCCAACTCTCTCCCCACCTTCTCTCCTAAAAGAAGGTAAGGACTCCCACAGGGAGGTACATTTAGTAGAGGCAGGTCCAAGCCCCTCCCCCTGCCTGAAGGCTGTGCAAGGTGTCCCATCATAGAAGTGGACTCCAAAAGGCCTGCTCATGCACCAGGGATGGATTCTGATCCTATGCCATGGGGCCCCTTAAACAGATCATGCTACACAACTGTCTTGATATGCAGAGGGCCTGGTCCAGTCCCATGTAGGTTCCACAGCTGTTGACCTAAATTTCATGAGTTCCCACTAGTTTGGTTTGGTTGTCTCTGTAGGCTTCCCCATCATGATCTTGATGCCCCTTGCTCATAGAATCCCTCTTCTTTCTCTTCGACTGTACTCCTGGAGCTTGGCCTTGTATTTGGCTGTGGATCTCTGTATCTGCTTCTATTAGTTACTGGATGAAGGTTCTATGATGACAGTTAGGGTATTCACTGATCTGATTACTAGGGTAAGCCAGCTCAAGTACCCTCTCCATTATTGCTAGTAGTCTAAGCTGGGGTCATCCTTGTGGATTCCTGGGAACTTCCATAGCACCTGGTTTCTCCCTATCCCCATGATGTCTCCCTTCATTTTCATAGCATACAATCTAGTTCTATCACAAGGTCTCTTTAAATCTTTTTCCAGTAGATAATTGTATTAAGTGATGACTAAGATAGACCCTTATTACCAATAGCACAACTGAGGCATTCTACTTTAATGGAAGTA
Source organism: Onychomys torridus (assembly GCF_903995425.1). Lineage (NCBI taxonomy): Eukaryota > Metazoa > Chordata > Mammalia > Rodentia > Cricetidae > Onychomys > Onychomys torridus. The sequence goes on along the minus strand of NC_050450.1, from coordinate 81,279,082 downwards.
CATACTGGAACACTCTAATTTCCTGAAATGCAAAGCCTCAAATACAGTTATTCAAGTCTAATGACCTTTGCTTTTGTTGAGTTTTATTGTGCTTCTTTCTCTTTCTGTCTGTTATCACAGTCTAGAGATGTCAGGGCTTTGTGACATCTCTGCATGAAGAGCTCAGGTCTTTCTCCTATTACTCTGCCACTCCTTGGAATATAGGTTGAATTATTTTACTAGTAAGTACATTTTCTGGGTCATGAGGTTATGGGAAGAGGAAAGAGTTCACATTGAGAACCAAAGATTTTTAAGGTAGAAATGTAAAAGCTGCCTATATTATTTCTAGTCTATTGGTAATAATTTATATATTGCAGCCTGTAGCAAAGGAGTGTGGGATATGTAATATCTAGCCATTTAAATTTTCTTGTTACTATAATGAGAGAGTAGGTATTGTGGGACAGTCATCATTTTCTCCTAGGGGTTGTTAGATGATAGTTCAGTGAAAACATTCATTCCTCAACAGATGGTAGGACACTCAAATAGCCTTGGTTTGTTCCTCCTGCAAGATACTGTCCTCTTCATCTCACTCAATTCCAATAGTCTAGAAAATAATAATTATTCTTAAAACTATAACTACTTACTTTGTAAGCCAACCTACTGTAGTATGTGGTTAAATCTTCTATGAAAAAAATTTCCCAGGGGCAATAGATCGGTCAATATCTTGTCTTCAGCACTCAGTCATTGAATCACCCTGCCAACCCTTAGAAAGGTGGTTTTCCTCTGAGGGGTTTCTGAATCAGTACTGTTCTGTTTCTTCTACTTCTCCCACCCTGGCTCCTTTCTCTCTCTCTCTCTTTCTCTCATCTGTACATCTTGTACAGTCAGTAAATGTTATTTGAATCTGGTTGGCAAGGATGTTTTAAAGGGGGGAAAAAGATATTAGTTTGGTGAATTTATGCAATCACTTCCCTGAGGGCTCAAAAGCAACAAAAGCACTGTTTCCTGGTCATCTTCATCTATGAAAGACAGAGAATTCATTCATCTATCTTTTCTTTGTTGGGTTAGTTGGCTACACATATTCTATGTAATGCTTAATTGGCCTTGCCAGTTCATTAGGAACTGTGAAGCAGAGTCACAGCCTTCCAAAGGAAGATGGATTGTGACCTACTTGCTCACATAATAGGAAGCTGCATTTTAGCTGAAAAGAGCAGAAAGCAAAGTTTCCTGGCTTTGACTGGGCAGGAGAAATGTTTTGGTTTGAAGCAGCCTTGCAGCCTCTCTGCAGGGGGATGCTGGGGAGGACTCTGGGAACACTGGGTGCTCAGACTGGGAAATGTAAGAGAGATTAGATACTCACACTTAGTGACATTGATTGGATTTCTCCTGGAATGAAAGCAGCAATGCCCTACTGGGTGGGTTTTTGTTTTTCTGAAACTTCAGGTTGAGAAAGGGATAGTTTGGGTATTTCAGTCTTAGCTCCTCAATCCTACTCATGAACCTTGCTGAAAGTCTGGCTTGAATGAGGCTGGTACAGAGTCTAATAACATGGAAAGTGGAGAGAGCTGAGAGAAAATCAACCACACATTTTTATAAAAGTTGGAGTTTTCAGTACTTTTTAGAACAGGAAGACATACAATTCTTATGGACTGACTGTTTGCTATGATGATTATGAAGGCACTGAAGGCCAGAGTCCTGGCCGAACGCTAGGCTCATTAAGTGCTCACATTTTTCACCAGCACACTTTTAGCACACAGGATCTAAAAATTCTGGTATGTTTTCCATGGGAAATTTCTGAGTTATGAAAAAATGAAGTCATGTTCAACTACATGCATGTGCATATACACACACATGTGCACGCACACACACACACACATACACACAGAGTCACATACATATATATGCGTGACATCATGTGTAAATAAAGATATATTTACCCCCAAATGAATAAAAGTATACAGATTTTATGAAAAAAAAAAACCAACGGGATGTACCAGTCAAGATTAAATCAGATGAATGTATGTATATATGTGTTCATGCACACATATGTTGTCAATTCAAGCATGAATGTGTGGGAATGTGTACTGGCTAGGTAAACATGAAACCCACTCACCAGATCATTGAAGAGGACAGATGGGAGTTTTCAGGCATTAACTAAAGCTGTCCTTGAGAGGTAGAACTTATTTTGTGAGGCCTCATATCTGTACTTAATGGCTTACCACTGACTGAATGAAGCCCACATAGGTAGTCTAGAATATTTCCTGTACATAAAGTAAACTCACTGTGGATTTTATCACATCTACACAGTGCCTTCACAGCAAACACAAAGATTAGTGTCTGGTTAAGTCACTGAAAACTCCTATTTAAACAAATTGGTGGGACAAAAAGATCCCAAGAATGATTTAGTCATGTAGAAACTGTTGTGAGAGAGTTTTCTGTTTCCCTCCATTGTCACTCTAAGATTTGCTTAACAAAATGCTTGGTTAGTATCACTTCCTGTTTGTCCTCATTTAAGATTTGTGTTTATGAATATATATTAGTAATTTAAAAATTGCATAATGATGTGTAATAGACAGGAGTAGCTGTGTCCCACCAGTATACATTCATTGAAACCTAACCCTCACAGTGTAATAAGTAAGTAGCTATGCTTCAGTTCTGAATAGTGTCTAGCCCACTCTGAAACTTATGTTTACCCAGCTTGACTACCTTTGGCTATCATCATGAATTAACATCAAGTTTAATATGACTAGGATCTCTAGCAAAATTCCAGCACTCATAGTGATGATTCTTCTTTGCTTTTCAATATCAATCTAATCAAATTTTATGGTTTACTTGAGTTAGTAAAATGGCACAAGCTGATGCTAAAGTCAAGTTTATTTACTTCACACATCCACCCACAGTTAACTGGGTAGCAAGAAGCATGATGTGGGGGGAAGAGGATTGATGAGATCTGACCAAAGCTGAAATGGTGGGAAGAGGAGATAGATAGGAAGAACACAGGATGAGCTGTATCTGAGAGTAGTTAAGAATTCACCTTAAGGAGGGCTGCTATATAACATGTTTGTTAAGTTTACAGACATCTTAATAACAGTAACCCTGAGAAGTAGAGACCTGGAGATGCCCTAGTTCTGAATTTGTTCCCTTAGGTGACATTGAATACATCACTTTTCTTTTTTGTGCTTTCGTTCTCCCCTCCAATGCTGTGAATTTTATTCATCCTGGTCTGCATAGTTTCCAAGAGAAGGTGTGTGTATAAAATAAAACTGAAAACTGTGAAAACTCTGCCCAAAAAAATCCCTTCAAGAGCTACCCCAGTGCAGAGTGTGATTATGGATGCATGACATGACAGTGGCCTCATTTTTTTTCAGGTTGAATGAATCACTTTTGGTCACATCATCTGACTGTACTTGCTCTGTTCCTTTGTGACCTTACAGATTGCCTATGACTTGGGCCTTTGAGCTTTCTGGTATCATTACTAGAAGGGCATCCATTTTACCTTGATGTTTCTGGCTTGGGTGAATTCATAACCAACTCTCTTGAAAGTAGAGTCTAGACTGATCACTGAGAAATAGTGTCTTTATCAGAATGTTTAGGATGTAAAAATCTGCCAGGGGATAATATACACAGTGCTTGCCTTTCCTGAAGAAGAGCTGAATTTTCTAAAGTGAGGTCTGAGTCTCTCTACTTCTTCCAGCTTGTACCTCTCTCTGGCTCTGTTGCTGGAATTAGTTAGAGATTAGATATGCAATGAGTACTGTAGTCTTTTCCACCTGTGTATTCTTCTAATCCTCCCAACAGGATTGGCTCAGTCTCAATCTATTTGAACCAAAAATTTTGTGCAGGTTTATATTAACTTCCAATTATTCATTAAAACTTTAGATAGGCTACTTGATTTCTGCAATAGCTAAGTTGTGGAAAAATCCTACACTAATATTGCATTTTGATTCTTAGTATGGACCATAGACTTTTATCTCCAAAATACTTCGCAGTAACATTCAATGCAGGATGATGCAACTTTATAGAAGTTCCTATTCCCAAGATATCCATCAATAACATTATAAGATATATCCTCGAATACTGATTCCTAAATATCATAGTACTTGACAAATGCTAGACTGTAGCTTTTCAAATCTATATTTGTCTATGGAGACTACAGGTAAACACAACACAATCTGTTGACTCATGAGAGAACTGTTAACTAGAAAGCAGAAGAATAGATAACAAATTGACACTTAATTACATACTTCCTATTCTTGGCTGAGTATGGGGCCAGTGTGTGCTTGAAGATACATGTAACCAAATGAGAATTTTTCCCAGGAATAATCATCATGTATATGCTGGAACTTAGATAAAAATACAGTATTATGGATTCAAATGTGTATCTGTTACAAAAGGGAGATTAAGGTCATTTATTATTTTCTACAAAATATCCCAAAGAGGCATATAACAGATAAGGTCTAGAAATTTTTAACCAAAAAATTCACAAAATGGCAGTCCTATTCTTACGACGCAGAGTTTTTGTGGATGTACTTGCACAGTATTAAATAATTAAAAAGGAATCACTTCATTATGTTCCATTTTTAAATTGTTAGTCTTAAAGTTGCACTATCAATATTAAGAGAGTCCATTATTGTGCCAATGATTCCAATTTTATCCCCTACATTTCCTCTATTAGACTCAGGGTATCAGGTCTAATGTTGAGGTTCTTTTTAAAGAGATTTATTTATTTTTATGTGCATTGATGCTTTACCTGCATCTGTGTGAGGGTGCCAGATCCTCTGGTGTTAGACAGTTGTGAGCCACCACATGGCCAAGTGGGTACTGGGAATTGAAACTGGGTCCTCTGAAAGAGCAGCCAGTGTTTTTTTTTCTTCTGTTTTTCGAGACAGGGTTTCTCTGTGTAGATTTGTGCCTTTCCTGGAACTCGCTTTGGAGACCAGGCTGGCCTTGAACTCACAGAGATCTGCCTGCCTCTGCTGGGATTAAAGGCATGTGCCACCACTGCCCAGCACAGCCTGTGTTCTTAACCACTGAACCATCTCTCTAGCCTATGTTGAGATTCTTGGTTGAGTTAATATAAGGTGAGAGAAAGGATATAGGTTCATTTTTCTATATGTAGTTATCCAGTTTGAATAGCACCATTTGTTGAAGATGCTATAGTCTTTCTAGCATATATTATTGGTCTCTGTCAAAAATCAGGTTGCTCTAGGAGGGTAGGGTTGGTTATATGTGGGTCCTCAATTATTTTTTATTGGTTATCATGTTTATTTTTATGCCAGTACTACATAGCTCTGTAGTACAATTGGAAATTTGGGATGATGATACCTCCAGCTTCCTGGTTGTTTTGGCTGTCCTGAGTCTTTTGTGTTCCTACATGAAATTTAGGATTATTGCTTTCAATTTCCTGTGAAACATTGTCTTGGAATTTTGATAGGAATTGAATTGGATCTGTAATAGAGAAGAATTAGTGACATTGAGACATCTCTAAACACATGCTACTGAATGATGAATGAGTGACCACTATCAGATGCATTCTGGATGAAACCTGACCTTGTCTTACTCAATGACGTCAACAGATGGATTGGTTAATATCTGTAACCAAAATACCTGATAGAAACAGCTAACCTGAAGAAAGATTGATTTTGCCTCAGGGTTTCTGGAGTCATAGTCCATTATGGTGAGGAAAACATGGAGTGTGTGGTAGAGAGACCACAACCTAGGGTACAGCGTAGAGTGTGTTGCAACTGGAGTGGGTATTATCTTCAAGGCTCATCCCTGGTGAACTACTCAGCCAGGCCTCATTTCTTAAAGTTCCCACAGTATCATAAAATTTTGCCACCCTTTGTATAAAAATCTAAGTCTGAGTGTGAGGGGGGGGGGATTCTTAATTCATCTAAAACAATCTATCTGAGGAATGTGCCAAGCAGGAGGTAGAGGGAATTAAACTACAAAAATACTCACTACTAAAGAAATACCTCAACATCCTTATATCCACAGCATAACTTTGCAACTTCCTCTTCAGTATGTACATCCCTGAACATAAACAGAACTTGTTACCTGTCAGCCAATAGAATGCAGTAGAAGTATGATGAGAAAAGATAAACCAGGGCTGTCAAATTTTTAATTTTTATTGGAATAAAAAAGAATTTATGAATTGAATGCTCAGGACTAAGACAAAGATTTAAAAGCAGGTATTGTTGTCAAGTGCCTAGGGAAGCAAGACAAAGGAAATTCTTGCTTGGCTAAGGGGGAGCAATGCTATTATTTAGAACATCTAAGTGGAAAGCCCTGAGATAGAGATAGGGACAATTTAGAATAGTCAAGCTTAAGATTTAATCTGTGTTTAGAATGATGTGTTTTGGTTTGCTTGCATGGAAACAAAGCCTCTGCAGCTGCTTCAACTGATGGCTTTCTTGTTATTTAACCTTGTGTCACTTCTATATACAAGCTTCAGTATTTCCACTGCTGTCTTGTGATCCTGCCATGTGAGCAAGCCCAGGCTAGCTGCCTGTAAGAGAACCTCGTGGCTCAGTGCTATACATCACCTTGGTTCATAGCCAGCTGTTAGATGTGTGAGTGAGATCATTAAAAACATGTCAACCTTCAGCCACCCTGCCAATCTACCACATACACAATGGCAGCTCTAGCCAGGAGCTTAATGAGATCTGTGAAATCACACAGTTGACCCATAAGCTAATGGAACGTTAATAGTAAATGTTGTTTTAATCTACTCAGGAGTGTTACATGCAATGATAGATAGCTAATGTAGAGGTCATTATTTAAAAATACAATCGAAATTTTAGTACAATCAGTATTGGTGAAGCCTTTCCAAAGAGAAAGTTTGGAATGTCCCAACAGTCCAGTGACTTGGATTTTCCTAGAATTTAAGTGAGACATCCCCCAAACTCTGACTATTGGCCAGGACAGACAATATAGCATTTTTATGAGTGAGAAAATACAGCTTTGTTGTTAATATAAGCTTGGAGCTTGGATTTCTGCCTTTTAGTCTAATGTGAGTTTGGCTAACCATCTAAGTTATGGTGCAATATGTATGTTTTCCTTCCTGTAGAAATTTGCCAGCTACCAACCTTTTCTCTAAGTTCTATGCATCACTATGGCCTCTTCAAAGTCAGAGATATTTTACAAAAGCAGTGCACTAAACTTAGAGTAACATCTATATGTCAATAGGATTGGGACTAAAGAAGAACTATGTGTCATGTAGGTATTTGTTTGATATATAGAGAAATACTTGAATTTCTATTTCAGTATGGGAAGCAGACTACTCTAATTAACTTTACCACAGACAGATATCTTAAATTAGCTAAGTTTTTAATTTATTCCTTATAGAACATTTACAATGGCATCTTTTATTAGTGAATCATTTCTGGTGTGGGCAGTGATATTAGAAGATAGATGTTGAAGAAATGCTAATGAACCTTAGTGTTTGGTAATAAATGTAATATATATATATGTTAAATTCATTATTTTTTTTCTTGCTCAAGGAATCCAAAGCTAATGAATTTAAACAAAATTATAATCTTATATGACTTTAAATGATCACCCACGGAGTTTAAAAAGGGCATCCCTTCTCAGAATCACCATGGTTATGTCTAAAGTGTTAACTGCATGAAACAATAAGGTCCCACAGGAGTTCTAGGTGAGAATTCTCAGAGCTGTGATGCTTTCATTGGTTACTGAAATATGGCCAAAAGTCTATGAGGTAGAAAATAGAGGAAGGCAGCTCCAGGAAATGCACATGTAAGAGAACGTATATTTGAACCAAGAACAGTAATATTCTGAATGTGGGCTATATTGTATGTATTTATGTAAAGAAAACTTATGAACAGGGACTAACACAGCATGGTAGGTCAACTAGCAGTTTTATTAATCAGGATATATTTAAAAGAAATAAATGTGTCAGACGAATAAAGCAGGTAGATATTATCTTTAGCTCCTGTGTAAGGTTTTAGACAAATTCTCCAGTTATTCCAACTAGAGGGAATATATTGGAACATAAACCCAAGACTTACTGCTAGTTATAACTGTCACCTCTGAGGAATTGGATATATTATGGAAAAGGGGGTGTTGGAACTATTATTATTGTTTAATGATGTGAATGGTGGGTATTTAATTATCTCTCTCTTATTGGAAATTATTATTCTATTTGGGATTGGACACTCACACTCTGACCCTATTTGCTGCAGACTTCAGATATAGCAAGATGGTATGTCTCAAGATGGTATGAAGAGTGGAAACCAGACCATCAGAAGTCCTGTGGACAATGATCCAATTCATAGAATTAAGCAGTACGTCTCAAGACAGGAGAAGCCAGACATTAGAAAGAAACACCGCTTTCCTTTACTCTCAGTAGATTCCCTACCCCACACTGTCGAGCATATAGTTCAGACTCACTCTTCATCATTTATAATTCAATAATTGTCATTGGTAGCATTTTTTTTGGCTGACCTAGCTATAAACTAAAAATGACCTGCAATGCTTAGTCTGGTTTGGGTTTTGATATTTGTGGTGAGAGGTTTCCATATATTTGCCAGACACTGAGTCAGGAAAAACATGCATAAAACTTTGATTAAGATCATTTGGAATCTCATAGTTATTGTCAATATATTTTTTTCCTGGTGGCCAGGTAGGATAGGTCCAGGTAGTGTGACTCTTTTGGGAGCTAGAACTGGGGTATGGAGGACACATGAATCATTTGATGAAAATAAAAATAACTTTAAAGCACATGCAAAGGGAAACTTTAGTGTTGAGCTCAAGAGCATGCCTATAGCAAACAGTACTTGAAGGATGGTATATCTCAGAAAGGCAAAGCTGGGGAAGATGAGAGGGAGTAGTCATTCTATAGACTTGATGATGTAGGGATTGCCACGGAGCAAATAAAACAAAGATACTCACCTGGATTATCAACTGCATGGGCACACCCAAACTCATTTAAAGAACTGGATATAGGCTGGAGAGATGGTTTAATGATTAAGAGCAGGTGATGGTTAATCTTAGCAATCAATCTGACACACCTAAGAGGATGGAGTCTATTGAAGAATTACTTCCATCAAATTGATCCATGGGCATGTCTGTAGGACACTTTCTTGATTATTGGTTGATATAAGAAGGCCAATCCCACGGTGGGCAGTGCCATCCTTAGACAGGTGAGTCTTATTGAATAAGAAAGGTAGCTGAAGAAGCCAATAAAAGTAATCCAGTGAGCAGTGTTTGTCCATTGTTTCTGTTTAAAATTCCCGGCTTTGCTTCCTTTGAGGATGATTTGTGACATGGAAGTGAATTCCTTTTTCTCCAAGATGCTTTGATCATGGTGTTCTTCTCAACAGCAGAAAGCATACTAGAATAGAGTACACACTGGTTTTGAAGAGGACCTAGTTTCTAGCACCCTTTTTGGGTGGCTCATTGTCATCCAATTCCAGGGATCTGATGACCTCTTCAGGCCCTTAAAGGTACCTGCACTTATGTGCATAAACACACACACACACACACACACACACACACACACACACACACACACACACACACACGAGAGAGAGAGAGAGAGAGAGAGAGAGAGAGAGAGAGAGAGACAGAGAGACAGAGAGAGAGACAGAGAGAGAGAGAGACAGAGAGAGAGAGAGAGAGAACAGACATTTAAAGGGCCAGGCTGTAGAAGGAATCTTAAAGGTACTTGTTAATAAAAACAAACCTGAGGCCAGTTATTGGGGGGTGATTGCTGGAAGATCAGAGACACAGAACAAGCCACAGCTATCTTACCTTGCTAGTTCCTCTGGTGATCCCTTTTCCTCAGGCTGGAAGCTTCTGAGTCCTCCTCCACATGAATCTCAGCTGAACTGTGTTGCTCCAAAGCCTGAACTCTTAACCAACCAGATGCTTAACTGACTACATGCTTTACTCCTCTAGTTCCTGGTCCTCACGCCTTATATACCATTCTCTTTCTCCCTGGGATTAAAGGTTGGGTTTCTGGGATTAAAGGCATGGGTCACCATGCTTAGCTGTTTCTAAAGTGGCCTTGAACTCAGAGATCTGGCTAGCTCTGCCTCCCAAGTGCTGGGATTAAAGGCGTGCACCGCCACCACCCAACTTCTGTTATGGCTTACTCAGCATCTTTTAATCTTTTAATTTTTCTACCATCTAAACATAGAGTTTAGGAAATTGTATTATAATCTCAACAGAGAAGAGTTTATTTTGAGTTAAATGTCTAAGAGTTCTTTGAGGTTGTGGATATATAAAATACAGAGTTTTTATTCTCATATTGCTATCTATTGTCTGGGGGATACTGGTTAATTTCTTAGTACTATGCATCTTTTTTCTTAGTTAAAAGAGGAGTAAAAATAGTGCCTGCTTTATTTGGCTGTTGTATTAATTGAGATTCATCATGTAAAATATTTAGCAAGTAGCAAGTGTCTAACATGTTGTTAATATTGCATATTTATTAACTGCTTTTATGGTTATGGTGATGATGAAATTGTTGATAAAGAAAATTTAGTATCTGTGAAAACAAATTAGACCAAGAAAACCAGTACAACTAAGTTAAAGCATCCAGCTGTATTATAACATCCCGAGGTATAAATTTACCTGGGGTAAGACCTTACATTTATTGTAGCTGAGTCAGATCTCAGGGCATAATTACTTTTACAAATGAGTAGTGCTTTAGGTCTTTTTCTGTGGTTTTGAAATCAATTCTCAATGGCCCAAGTCATGTGTAGTTAGTGTTATGTGGAGTTGCTTATTAGTAGATCCTGTCACTTCCCACACAGAAGGATGGCTGGCTCCATAGGACTACAGTGCTGATGCTGAGCTCTCTAAGACTTCACTAAGTGCATGGGTAGAGATTCCCAAATTCTAAGTCACAAAGCCTGCATTTATTTCAACACTCAGTTTCTCAGTGGATACATAAGCTGATGTGAGGTAGATGGAAGGCAAGAAGGGAAAGGCAATGGGTTGTGAATAATTCCTCCCAGTGAGTGGGGAAAAATTAGGATTTGAATGAGAAGCCTGTAAGCTCACAACTCTGACATTTGTAGACCTGTTTGCTTTCAAATAATTACAATGTTGACTCCCATAGCTTTAGGGCAAACAGAGCAAGTACCATATTTTTAAAAAATGAGAATTGGAATTGCTGTAATATTTGTAATATAATTTTTTGCTAGTTCATTTGGTCTCAGGCTTGCTTGTTAATAAGACAGGTGTACTTACTCACTCATGTGTGAAGATTCCTATTAGGAAAATCTAGTCCTGGCACATTTATCAAACCTCCAATTACAGAGAAGAGGTCTCTGTATATTATATCATTCCTTAAATTATTGTCCTCAATAAGAAATTGGATCTATTTTGCTTTCAGTATTCAATCTCATCTCCAAATACATAGTCCTACTTGAACTACACTGGATTTTTTTTTTCCACAACAGGTACATTCACTGAGAGGAGCCCTAGTTTCAGTGAAGAAACATTTGCAAATGGTTGCTGACCATGTTGAGACCCCATCTCTACCTATAGGTGGGTGAATCAAGTCTAGAAATCATCTTCATTTCCCACACACAGAGTCTGACCATGTGCCCCACGGACCCCTACATGTCATTAAATGCAAACCTTATCACTATGATGCCTTTGTCTAGACTGAGAGATATTTTACTTGTCCTCACATGGCTGAATGGCATTAGTATTGTTTGGATATCTGCATGAATCATCAACATTTAACACTTAAGATTCTCAGATGAAAACACACATATTTCTAACTTAGATCTATCAATTACTTTACTTCATTCTAAAAAATGAGAATAGACATGTTTGAGGAGTCACTTTCCCATTTAGATGGGTATGGAATATTCCTTTAAACTGTATGAATATATGTAACTGTGATCGGTTTAATAAAGACGCTGACTGGTCTATAACAAGGCAGAATAAAATTAGGCAGGGGAAGCAGACTAAGAGAATGCTGGCAAGAAGGAGGAGGTGTCTCAGGGTTCCCAGACGGACGAGGAAGAAGCAGCATGGAAAGTACGTAGATGAGGTAAACAAATCTCAGGCAGCACATAGATGAATAGAAATGGGTTAATTTAAGATATAAGAGCTAGTTAATGACAAGTCTAAGCTATCACCTGAACATTTATAAGTAATAACAAGTCTTTGTGTGGTTATTTTGGAACTGCCTGGTAGGACAGAAAAGTCTGCCTACAGATGGGGTGAATAGTCACTGTGCCCATGCTTATTTAGGCCTTACTTCATGGGACTAAGTTTTCTTCTCCATACTAGTTCATATGTGGGTCCCTGGTCTCTGGTCTTCTGAGTCTGTTCAAGAGCTGGCTACTTGGTCATTTCACTCTACAGACCATCTCTTCTTGGGTCATTCAAGTGCTTCTCTCTCCCCCCCCTCCCATTGAAGCATGAGAAACTGTAATCACCTGGGTGAGCAGACTGCTAGATAAGCCCCTCCTTCTCACTTCAAACACAATCTGGGACCTTCCTGGATGTTGATATTATCAAATACACGAAACCTTCTCAGCTCACTCTTATTAGATTCTCAGATAATGCTTTCAAGCATCTATCCTACTGCTGGATCAATTTCCTAGCCCCAGTTGAACCCATTCCAAGTTCCCTTCCCGACTAAACCAATGCTAAAGTTTCATCTTGCTTTAAATACTGATGAATTAGACACAGAACTAACATATAGTTGTGGTCTGGATTTATCCTGTTCTATTTCCCTAGAATACACTGTGGTAGTCTGTCTCCTCAAACTTTCCCAGCACCTGGCATTTTTCTAAACCTAACCCTTGCACCCTGCACCTGCACTTGTTGCAAGCCCTTTTGTTTACTCAGTTAGAAAATACAACTTTTCATTTTTTTTAAAAAATTTTTTTTGTGTGTAATGGACTAGGTTGGAGGAGAACACAGGTTGAAGAAAAGACAAATGTGGTTTAAATGAAGATAATGTGGGATAAGTATACACAGAGCAGAGAAAGGGAGAGGGAGAGGGAAACATATTGATGAGTTGAGAAAATGAGAAAGGAGTCAGTATTTATACCATGGAAGATCTTAGGCCACAGCAGGAAATCAGAATTCATACTAAGTGCAATTGGAAGTTTCTATAATTTCAGGAGAAAGGTGACATCTTTTCTATGTTGGGTGTTGCTGGTTTAGTTCCTGTTTCAAGAATGAATTTGAGAAGACAAAAGTAGAGACAGAGAGATGGGCTGGGATGAGACTGAACTATGGGCAAGAGTTAACAATGACTTGGAGAAATGAGCAGTAGAGTCAACTAAGTATACACTCACCTAAGGCATAGTCTTGAAGAACAACAAAAAGACTTGATGAAGAATGTGCACATGCATAAGTGTGCAGGAGCTCTTCTGGGTGGGATGTTTAAGAGAAAGAAAATGGCAGAGCAATAATGTTGAGGCAATATTTATTATGTATCCAGATTTGTACTTATTAATTCACTTGGTCCATTTAACAATCCTATGCTTTAATTATGTTCATTATTCAAGTGAAGAATCTGTACAGCCAGCTCAAGCAGCATTTCCCAGAGGCACACAGCTGGGAAACCACAGAGCTGTGACCTGGCCACTGATCACAGGCATCTGAGTCCATGCTTGCCCTTCCCATGCAGCTCTGTGTACTGATGTGTAGGATTGTGCTCTCTCTCCTAACAGGTTTGTGATCCAAGGCTGCAGACTGGCCCACAGGGTACAGATGAGCTACAATCTGCTAGAGCGGGAAAGAATAGCATAGCCACAGGAAATTTTTCCTTCCTTTGAACACATGTAGCAAAATAATGCCTTTGTCAACATTACCAAACAATGGATGCTCTACATTATTGTGTGTTTGTTATTATTTAATCACTCTTTAATTTGTGGTCACTCATTTTAAAGCTAATCTTAATTATTGATTGATTCACTATACTGGAATCTCACAGAGAAAAGACAATGCCTCTTCTCCCTGTGTGCCATTTATATTACCCAGCTCCAGTACTTGTATACAGTAGAACTCCTTGGAAATACAAGTTTGTAAATCTTGAGCTACTTATGTTATTTATTTATTATTTTAATTTTTGAGATTATGACATGGCTGCCTACTTTTGTTTTAACAATCCAATTATTTAAAACTTATTAACATTGCCTAGAAAACTTAACTGAAGCAAGGGATAAAAGAACATTAATTTGAAAAGGTTTACCCAAGTTGGCTTAAACTCACAATGTAGCCCCAGCTGATCCTGAGGAAATACTCTCATATTTATGATCCTCAATGATTCTGGTCTCTTCTCAATTACAACTAAATTTCTAAGTTGCAGCTAACAGCATCAGTTGTCCTTGTAAAGCAAACACTGTTTCATGTAGCCCAGGACGGCCTTGACTTACTTTGTAGCCTAGCCTTATTTTGAACCTGTGAGCATCCTGCCTCAGCCTTCTGACTGCTAACACTACAGTTGGGATACTACTACATCTGGCTTTAAATTTTAGAATGTTCATAATAAATATCATCTTTCTTTCCTGCTTTTCAGTAACTTAATAGTCTAGTGTTTCAAATACATTTTAAATTTAGCTTTTAATTTTAATATAATTTTCAAAGTTACAAAAGAGCCTGGGAAAATGTATTGTTGGCATGTGACATATGACAAAATTTCTTGTTGACATATGCAACCACAGTGGGATTATGAAAGTCATAAGTGAGGCATTTTATGCAGTACCATGAACTTACTAACAGCCTGTCAGTATGTCCCAGTTGTGTCCCTTTTTCACATCCAGGATCAATACAATGTCACACACTACGTTTAGTTGTCCTGTCTTCTTCTTCTTGGGTCTGGGATGTTGTCTTGTCTTTATCCTGCTTATTGCTGACACTTGTCAAATGGACTAGCTGGTTATTTTGAAGAATGCTCTCTGACTTAGGTTTGTGTGCTATTTCATCATGGTTGTTTTTACATTATAGATCTGTGGTAAGAATAACACATAAACAGACTGTATTCTTTTCATTGTATCACTTTGGAAGGTACATGGTGTTATTCTGAGCATAACTGATTAGACTGGAAACTCTTACATAAACTCATTCCACATTTCTCTCCATTGTCAACACACACTGCACTTTCTTCTTTACTCTGGTATAATCTGGTGATCAAGTGTTCTCCTGGACCTCCTGTTCTATCATTTGTTGGGTGCCAAGAATTTGTCATTCTCTTTAACACAATACTTCTGGTTGATGAAATAAACCTAACACAGAGTTAGTTCACTTATTTTACACCAACTAAAAGTGAATCTTCCTCTATAATTTTAAAGTTCAGCTATTTGTCCAAGATCACAAAGTAAGTGACATGGATTCAGATACCATTGTGTCTGATGTTGGAGTCCATTTTCTCCACTGTACAATTTTGCATATTTAAAAAATATCCACCAAGTGACAAAACAATCTTTTTTGAATTTTGAATTGTTATGCTTTTTTATTCTTATACACACCTAAATACTCATTAAAATATTTTATCTTTATTTGTTTATGGGTAGGGTGTAGTGTGAATGTGAAAGTCAGATGCCACCTCATGGGAGTTTACTCTCTTCTACCATGTGAGTCTTGAGGATGAAACTTGCATCAGGCTTGTCTGTAGGTGCCTTTATCCACTGAACCATGTAACCGGCTCACCTTCAGATTCTTTTGGCTGAAAAAACAAACAAACAAAAAACAAAAACAAAAACAAAAAAATCAGAATTATTTACACAGAAGGAGAAAAATGAGGATTCTTGGCTGATGAGTGGGGTGTGCAAGATACCTCTGGCACCCCTGGAGAACAAGAAATTGCAAGGCATTTTCAAATCTTTTGAGTCATTTTGCTTTCTTTTTACTAGTGTGTCTTTATGTCATCTTTGGGTTGAATAATTTGTACATGACAAGAAACTAAACCAATGCACTAAATATAGAGTCATTAATGAAAGAATTGAAGAGCTATTGAGTTATCTCCAAGGAGCCACAAACTACTTGCTGTGCTCCAGATTCTCCGCAGTTCTGTTTAAGGATTTCTCTGTGAATTAGTGTGCCCTGGTGGTACTGCTTCAAAAAAAATGACTCTGAGTTCTAAACATGTCCTGTGACCCTTTATTTCTCCAGGCTTCTTTTGTTCAGGGTCTTCACTTATTTGGAGACAAATTTGTATGAAGTCATTTTACCTGGCAGTTTTGCAAACCTGAGTTGCATTTGTAATGAGTCTAATGAGTATGAGAGCATGAATGTGGCTTCTGAAAACCCACATTAATTGTGGAGGGGGATGCTTAATTCCTTATTCTTAAATTGAAACAGTTGGAATAGAACTCTAAAATCAAGGTATATTCAGTAAATTCATATTGAGATAATGTGTGTTATATTGAATAACTATATTTGATCAATTGATTTGTATAGCATAATGACTTCATAGCTAGCAAAGAATATATATACCTTTCAATTTTTGTTTTGTTAGACAACAAACAATTAAAACACATTTCACTCAGTTTTTTCTTATCTACTTATTGAGTCAGTGTCCAATATAGTGCCCAAAATGTAGTAGCCATTTGAGACACTTGAGAGGTGTGAGTAAATGTTAAACATTGCCACACAAATCAGGTCCTCATGCTGGCACACTAAACACTTTACTGACTGAGCTGTCTTTTCAAAATTTATAAAAAATAATTGTAGAATTTAATTTAGTAAAATATATACTTGTTCAGAAATCATCCATTTCCCAACATTATTGCTGTCCTGCTACATGATAGGCCTCTTGACTTTTTAAAAATCCCTGTATGTGTGACCATACCTGGGCATATTTTATAGATCAAGATAATAAAATGTCACATATTTCTGACATACTCACAATGTACACATTATACAATATATTATACTATGCATTTTTATCTACAATAAATTATCATATTTTCACACTATATAGACCAGGACAATAAAAATTGCTAACAACTGATAAACAAATGATAAATGGTAAACAATTGGGAGTTCCTTAGCTGTAATAATGAAGCAATCTTGTTCTCAGAATCCCTGGCTTTGCTTGATTGTTCTTAAGTTTTCTTATTGTTTGTCTCCAACCTTTTAGTGTGTTGGAGTTTCCCAAGATTCCATCCTAGCTCCTTTTCTTGTTTATGATAGTTGCACCTTTGATGACATCTCCCAACCTCATAATTTTAAATATAAATTGTCCTGAAAAAAAAAACCCACTGAAGTTTATAGCCACCAACAGGCTTTTCCCTAAGCTCCAGATTCCAAGATCAGTTGGACTCTTGTCTTTTTCATGGAGTTGTTTAATAGATAATGCATATTAAATACATCAAAACAAAACAATTGAATCTCTCTCTGTTGCCTACCAAGTGACATAATCCGAGGATTTCTCACTACCATTCACCATATTATTCATCCCTAAGCCTCTGCTTTAATGTCCACGTACACTGAGAAATGTTTTCTGGCTGTCAAATATGAACACCTAGATGTTTTTTATCTCAAAGTGACTTAATATCAGCTCAGTGAATGAGAAGGTATTATATAGCTTCCTGGTGTCTGTGACACTGCCTGTCATGTAGTGGGATTACAGCAATATTCAGAAATGACTGCTTAATGAACAGGCATGCAGGTTACAACATAAAATTCTAGAAATATTCAAAAATAAACCTTGGATACATTTATTACTTTAAAGTATTTTATGACCTAATACTCCACAAGAAGCAACTTAAGACAGGAAGAATTCATTGTAGCTCACAACTTAAATGGTTAAAGTCCAACAAGCAGAGAAGGCATTGTATATAGCAAGGAACACATGGGAGCTGATCACGTTGAGGTGAGGGAGGAGGAAGCAAACAGAAAGTGAACTGGGTCACTAAAGGAAGTGACTCACTTCCTTCATCAAGGCTCCACTCTCTGCAGTTTCTACAACTTTATAAAACAGTCCAGACGTCCAAAGTATTCTGACACATGAGTCTAAAGTGACATTTTTCATTCAAACTTCAAGAATGTGTGTGTGTGGGGTTCTTGTCATTGTAGAAAATTCATTTTTAAAACAATACCAAAATCAAGTATATTGACTGTAGATAATTCTAGTTGTCTAAGAATTTAATGTAAGATAAAATTCTATTATCTTTTATAAACACACAGTTTAGATACTTTGTTAAGTGCTATGAATACCATTTTCCTAAGATAATAAAAAGTATATTGCCAGCAATGAATATAGAAATAAACCCTTAATGGTAAAACATTAGAAATGTTACAATAAAAATAGTGATCATTAAAATTATCTTCATATCACATTTCCCGAAGTTCTAGGGAATAGTAAAGGACAATTCTCTGTTTGTGAATGGAAGGAAGACCAAAGCCAAGGAGGGGGTTATGAAAAAGGGTAATGATGGTTGAATGCTATCAAAGTAAAATTATTTACAGGTATGAAAATATCAAAATGAAATCCAATGCTTTATATAGTATACATATGTATATATATATATAAAACATAAGGGTCAACAAAATCATCTAAGGCTTAAGACTCCAGGAAGTACAGAAAAACAGGACTTCCAGAAAAAGAGAAGAGACACAGGGACAAAAAAAATTAAATAGTTCCAGATTATTGTGCAGCAAGAGTTCATGAGGTTATCATATTTCCAGACTTATTAAGATACCATTTGCTATTCAGAAAAATGTGTGAAAATCAGCCCATACACCAGTGTGTTACTTTAGAATGCACATGACAAAGAATTTTCAGAAGTAATAAAACAAGTTCAAACAAAGGATCAACAGAATAAGATAATATGGGATGATGTTTCTCAATAGAGACCCTGGAAGCTGTGAGACACTGGAAAAATGCCTTCATATATTTTAGTGTCAGTAATTTTCAAGTAAGAATTCTTAATTTATCCTCATCAGTCAAGTACAGGGCAGAATAAAAGTTGTTGTGGAATACTATTTTAACCAGGCAAAGAATTGTTATATTTGTTTATGCTGCATTTGTTTAAGGGTGTGTTACACTTGTTTGTGCTGCCTTTGTTTAATTGTGAAGAGATCTGTTGCATTTGTTTCACCTTGCTTGCCTAAGGCACCTGACTGGTTTAATAAAGAGCTGAATGGCCATTAACTGGGCAGAGACAGGATGGGCAGGGCTAGCAGGCAGAGCAAATAAACAGGAGGAAAAATCTAGGGAAGAATGAGAGAAGAAGGAGGAGAGAATGAAGGACATGCCTGGGACAAGAAGCCAGGCAGACACCAGCCAGCCAGACAGAGAAACAATGAAAGTAAAATATACTGAAAAAAAGTAGTAAGTCCCTAGCAAAAGCTACACAAAGAGGAACAGGTTAATTTAAGTTAAAAAAAAAAAAAGCTAGTCAGAAAGGTGCCTAAGCTAGGCCAAGCATTCAAAACTAATAATAAGTTTCTGTCTCATGATTTGGGAGCTGATTGTTGGTCTCAAAGAAAAGAAAAAGCCTGATATAAAAAGTATCTGTGGGCATTTTTTAAAGGCAAGTGGCAAGAGGATATACTCTTTTGTAACAGAGTAATGAAGAAAACAGAAGAGGAAACATAACATAAGAAATAATGGATCCTTCACAGTGGAGAGATCTCTTCTACAAGAGAAAACTCACATGCTTCCGCAAAGGACTACTTCTAAAAGATGAACATAATAAACTAACTTGATATAATATCCTGAGAGGATTTTGTAACATTGTACGTAAATAGGGTTAATAAATTAAAGAATAATGCATGGAAAACTGTTTTACACACACACACACACACACACACACACACACACACACACACACACATAACGGACTCACACACAGAAAATCAATCCAAGTAAGTAAGCTGAAGCAAGTAAATGATAATGTCAGGGAGAATAATATTTCGATCATAAAAGTTAAATTACTATTTAGTTTTCCAGGATCATTACATAAAAGTGATAATATAAAGATTGATTTAATAAAAAATTAGGGGTTTAGAAGGATGGGACAGTGGTTGTAAAAAGAAAACAGCTTACTTCTCACTTTTTATGGAAGGAAGTCAAGAGATAATTTCTAAAACTAAAAAGCAATAAACAGCAACATAATCAGGTTATTTGGAAATGTGGAAGTAAATATCAGGAGGATCAGTTCAAACTGTGGAAGGAGGCTTCTGCAGAAGACCAAGAGGTATGTGAGTGGGTGGGCAGGAATGGGAGGGTGTACCAGGGAGCTATTGTGGTTGTACCATACCTATTTGACTATTGTCTGTATGTGTCAAAGTTCTGATGAAAATGCAAATTTAATGGCAATTGTGGAAACTATTTAGTGGAGAGAAGTAGTATATCACAGTAATAATAAAAACAAATACCATGAAGCTATGTTGCTCTCATGTGTAGAAAAAAATGATAAAATTTAACCTAAAAGGAGAACCTAAGTATAAATTAACAAAGAAACATATATTCCTGATTAGGGAGACAAAACATCTTTAAGCTACTTGTTATTTTAAAAATATAGTTTTAAGACAATATCACTGAAAATACTGTGGGAAATTTTGGAGACAGTAAAATGATGTTAATCTATGAATAAGTATGATAGTTTTGAAAAAATAAAACAACAAAGTACCTGTCTTTTCAAATACTAGGAACTATTTTAAAGATAAAATAAAATAGGAGTAATATTATCATATAAGCACATAAGGGATGATTTACTGTGAGTAACAAATAGCCTAGGAAAAATCTTTGAATTTTATATAAGAACATCTATCTGTCTATCTATCTATCTATCTATCTATCTATCTATCTATCTATCTATCTATCATCTATCTTCATTAAATGCAATTACATACATATATGTAACAACACACATATATGTGTATATATATATATATATATATATATATATATATAATTATAGTATACATTTTTAACAACATTTAATGAAAAAAATCCCTGAATTTGAAAAAGAGCAAGGAGGGAACAAGGGGGAGGGGTTGGAGGGAGAAAATGGAAAAGGGAAGTGATGTAACTATATCACAAAATAACAAAAAGATAATTTTCAAAAAGCACTTACCTAATAATTCACAACACCAAAGCTAATATTTGGGAACCTGTTAATTGAAATATTAGGTTAGACCTTATGATAGTCTACTATATACATTTATGGGGGATTATATTGCTTAAAAGACTCACAAGTAAAATATTTTGGTAAATATAAACAATATTTGAGTTGATTTGGCAATAAGGATCTATTATATAAGTACAAATACCAAAGGAAGTAATCTCACCTGATAACATTAATAGCTTGCATTCCCTAAAATATGAGAATATTTGAATATCAAATGAGACAAAAACAGAACAAAATAGTGCCAAACACCTAGGGTCCTCTCACCTTGCTATAGGGTGAGCAGGTGAAGAGACATAGTAGCAACTTTATATCCCCCAGCTTTGACATGTACTTCACACTGCTTGATGTATCCCACTCCCACAATCCCAGTCAAGTGACATGCATGCTCTTCTAGTTAACATTATATCTCCTTAAATAGGTTTATTTGTGTTTGCTTGAATGGACACCAGGACCCAGTTGATCCTTATTGTAATTAACACAGGGAAAGGGTAGAGTGTGGGTCAGGGGATGTTCCCAAGAACAAACTTAGCTTTGCTCTTCACTCCAGTCTCCCTCTCTTCACCAGAACCTCTCCATAGGACTCTAAAGCTAATGGACCCCATTCTCGGCTTATCTCCCCTCTGACATTTTGGAGCAGTGGTAGTTTCTTTTGCAACATCAGTTATCATTATGACTCTATCTCTATTTTATATCTACACATTTCTGAAACGTCTCCTCTTCTAGTTTTCCCATTATGTGAATCCCATCCTTGTGATTTTGTTGCCCTGGTGACTATTGCATCATCATCTTATTGGGGCTCACAAGGGAGAGAACACTGTGTGCTTACTCACCAGCAACTGGAAGTCTTTTAACCCATATTGTGTGATGTTATCTTATTGAATAGAAAAATACTCTGAAACATTTCTAATAATAAAAATTAATATGTCATAAAATGTTTTAATGGTTAGTATAAGAATAAAAAATAATTCTCTGAGCAACAAAACAAGTTATTCAAAGGAGGACATGTGATTATTTTAAAACTTGCTAGTAATCAAATAAAGGCAAGAATGTCAAGCAGGAAAGCATGATTTTTCACGTATTTAACTAAACTTTTAAAAATTTTATGCTGCTTGTCATAGAGTATGAAATTATGCTGTTTGCTGGAAGTGAACGCAACTGGAGGTCATCATATCAAGTAACCTAAGCCAGTGTCAGAAAGGTGAATATGTTCTCTCTCATTCATGGCTCCTAGGTTTTATACAGTCATGTAAAGTCAACTATGTATGTATTCAATGAACATAAATGTGAAACTGTTTAGGGGAGGGGACAAATGGCAGGAGGGCTGAAAAAAGAGAGTAGGGCACATAAGAGAATATTCTGAGCATGCTATACACACACACACAAAAAGTTGAGAATAAAAATAATAAAAAATCAAAAGTTAATTTTTATATTGTTTAATACTAGGGAGAGTGTTGTGAATGGCCCCCTCCATTGACTGTCAGCAAGCATGTGCATTTGAAAGATTTTAGCAAGATATATTCAGGACACTTCACATGTCTCTTGAATAAAATTTCTACTTTTGGGCATCTGTTTATATTTTAAATTATGTGGGCAAATCATCATAACCTAACTTTTTATAAGAGAAAAATGGAAATTTTCACAGACACAAAACAGAGGATAGAAAAAGGCACACATATCAGGAAACTTCCACTCAAACTCAAATCCCACCAGACAGAACACCTTGTTTATGCCCCATTAGCCCTGAATATTTAGGACTGTTGGCAGTTTGAATTGAAGCATATTTATCTGGTTGACCATGAGATATGCAACAGAAAGGATATGCTACATTAATTTTAGATTTGTTATTCTTATCAAGAGAATTGAATATGATAGATGTTCCATAAACCTGGTCTGAATTAGTTGCTAATGGGGTTAGTGACTGATAATGATTAGTTAGTTGACTGGATAACTAATCAGTATATAGCTCTAACCATGGAGGGGCAGTCTTACTTCTGGTTTAGTGAAGGTACAATAGGGAAGTGAGAAGAAATAGTGTTGGACAGAATAAAGGTAAAGAGGGGTGATAAAGATTCAGTTAAGGCAGGAAACATACAGAGAGGTAAAAAAAAAAGGTGTAGAGATCAAGGAAGGATGGCAGAAAGGCACTATTAGGTCAAGAAAGATTCATGGACTTGTAAGGCAGAAACATCTGGAATTCAATCTTAGGCTCTGTTGTTACTGGCCATGAAATTATAGAAACGAAATAGTGAAAGCCTACACAATAAACATTTTATCATTTAGGTGAAAAAAGATGAAAGTTTCTTGGTAATGAGCGGGCTCAGAGATAAAAAAGGGACTAACTCAAGTAAAGAAAGAGCAACAAAGAAAGACAACAGATTTTTAGTTATAGTCAATATCAAGCTCAGTTATCAGAAATGTATTTTGTCTTAGGGGATGGTTAAGTAGAAAAGATAGTATTTTGAATATTATCAAAGCATCTATGCTTTGTCACTGTGGCATTCCATCCTTTGCTTATTGAAGAACATATACATTATACTAACATATGTATATAGATAAAAATTAACATTTGCTGAGCCTATAAAACAATATATTAAAGGAGGTTTAATCACTTATCACCATATTTTTCATTTACTGAAATTATGTCTATTGAAGTAAAAAATTGTATTATGGATAATTATGGTCCTTGATTTTTCTTTTTTTTTTAAATGGAAGTAGGAATAATAATTTTGGTTGATTAAAGCAATGGGGAATGAAAAGAAATGTATCCCCTTTGTTTTTTTAATCTAGCCAAGTGGTGAGAAAAGTGTCTCTTAGTTTAAGCCAATTCCTTGTCAATGTGGACACTTGATTGCTTGGGGAATGTGAAGATGGATGGTCATGAGTTCAAATCTCAATTGCAATGTTTGCTAAATTAGTAACCTTGCAACTGACTGTTAACTAAGCAGTGGGAGTCTCATCATTTCCATTTCTGAAGGAAATTAATGACAGCATAGGGTAAGAAGCAATGATAATATATGTACTGTTTGTAACGCATTGTCCCAGGAAGCAATGATAGGTTTCAAAGATTTTTGTGGGTTTGGGGTTGCTAACAGGCATTTGAAGAGAAATTGCTTAAAAATGCTTTTCAATGTGCCATTACAATTGATGCATTTCCAAGATTCTGGTCTCTATTTTTTCTGAGCAAGACAGCAAGTGATTTTCACCTTCTCTCCTAGGGCTTTATGATAACTGTTTTTGCTTGTTCTTGATTTCAGCTGGAGGTGGTAAGGTATTTCACAGAGAAAGAAAGCAAAACTTTCTATTCTGACAACCAGCAATTCCTTTCCTGCAGCACATCCTTTAGACATAGAGATAGAGTAGCACACATACTTCATTCAATATAGCTTCTGAGAGGTGGATTCTATCACTCTAGAATCAAGAATGAACATTCAACTTGAGGAGAAAGAGACACATCCATTTTCCTGCTGGCATCATAGTATTGTAATCGAGAACCAGAAAGGTGCAGAGTGAGACCTTATGTTTTCTTTAAGTTGAGAAAGCTGAGCTCCCAGCCTTCATGCTTGGAAAGAACATCAATGAGATTGATTGGGAAAAGCCAGTGGAATGCTAAAATTATGCAGTACTTTTCTTGCTCTGCTGTAATTCACGCACACAATGGGCTACCACCAATGCTTTGTTCTGTGGAAGACAAAACAAACTAATTGCTTCTCCAACCCCTTCCCCAAAGGTTGACTGGTGATTCATCTTTAAACTTACCCCAATGACTACTCTCATTATGATTTCTCTTTTAAATTTTATTTTTTCCTGGGGTCAAAAGGTTTTTCCTTTATTTAATAAAGAACTATTTGCTTCGATAAATTCTTGTTGGGCATGGCTTCTGCAGAATGACTAGCATGACTCATTTCCAACCTTTCTCTGTTCAGTCTCTCACTGAGCAGATTTCTCAGAAAGCAATTCAGTTATTTGTATGGCTCAGTGTGAGGAATATTGGAAAGAGAATTGGGCCTAAGAATTTATGTCTTCAATTTTTATCAATGTGCATCTGCATCAGGTACATACCTGTTATGGATTAGGTATGAGTAGTGTCCTCTATCTGGGTGTGTGTTAAGGACTTGATTCCCCAGGTGTCTTCGACTGTGAATCGTGTATCTTTGAGAGATGAAGTCTGGGGATGTAACTCAAGTGGAAGAGTGTTAGCCTTCAAGATGCCCAGAGTCCATTGCCCAGCACTGCATTAACCAGGTGTGGTAGTGTATGCCTGTAATCCCAGCACTGGGGAAGTGTGGAAGAAGAACCAGAATTTCATGATTGTCCTTGGCTATATGACAAATTCGATACCAGCAAAGGATTCATGAGACCCTGACTCCAAAAAGAAAAGGAGCTTGGGTATAGTTGGAAGTTTTTAAGCAATTAAAAGAATATCCCCAAAGAATATTGTGGAATCTGTCCTGTCTGTCCTGTCTTTTTCTACTTCCTGGCTTGCTACAACAACCACCACCACCATAAAGTGCTGCCCTTTACCAATGGCCCAGCAAAATGCTGTTATCTGGATTAGACTCTACAGAAATGCAAACCAAAGAAAACCTTTTTCCTCTATGTGTTAAATGACTGCAGTGTTTTATCATAGAAACAAAAAGTTGACTAATACAGTTCAAGTGTTATTTTCACCAACACTGGAGAAACACATGACACCAAGTGTAGCCTGACTCATGACAGGTTTCTTAGGGAAGATTTTGAAAAATAACTTTGTTAACTATTTATTATGAATTTGCTATTTTCACTGCACTCCTCAAAGGAGCCAAAGTCCATTGTACTGATCCAAGAGAGCTCTATTTCTGTCCAAAGAACAGACTTTTCCCCATGGACATCCAGCTCTGGACCATAATGTGCACAACAGAAAAGTCCTTTTTCTCAGGCAGATGTACACTCAAAGGTTGCAAGTAAACCATGTGACATAGGTGGAAAAATGGAAAAAGTGTGTTTATTCTCTGAAAAAAAATCTTGTAATTCGTCTGAATTGCATTTATTTTTTACATATTCCCTGAGAATTAATAGTCTTTCCAAATATATTTATGGTTATGGAGTCAATAATTTACAAGTCTAACTCTTTAGACCATGAAATTCTTGAGGTCAAAGTTTATATATTATTGGTCTTTACAACTTGAGCACTTATTGTATGATTTTTGTGTTTTAAACTCCTAAATGGTTTTGGAATTGAATACTAAATGTCAATCATATTACTGGAATTCACAGCCACAATTGATTAGTTCTGGAAACAACTTGCTTGCCCATTGTTGCTAAGTACAATAAAATATATAATCAGTTTCCTATTGAGGACTAAATTTTCACTGTTAAATGATGTATAGCTTGTCTTTGTTTTTATGTTTTTGAAAATTTGTGTGATCATCTCATTAAGGTGCATTTTTGGGTATAGAGATCAGAGTTTATGATGTTGCTATTCATCAAGACAATGTTCTTCAGAAGGTTACAAACCAATGTGCAGGCTGTCATCATTTTTCTGTAATCAGTTTCAGATTCTTTAAACAATATAAAATATATCTTTCAATCTGATGAACACAAATGTCAACTTCTTTTTATTTATATTTTCAAAGAGTTAAGATAGCTAGCCAACTTTCCACATCTACATCTATGTCTCTGTCTATGTTTATATCAGATGATGAGACCTTATGGGGTACTGCAGATGATTTATAATACTGTACAGTGGCTCCTTGTTGCTATGTGATTGGTAGATTCCTTAATAGACTTTTATGATTAAAATGTGTGTTTTTAATTTAAAAATTGTTACTTACATCAAATTCATGGAGATACTCCCTTATGTTTTCTCAAAGGAGCTTTATGTCTTTAGCTGCCATGTTTATGACTGAAATCTAGTTTAAGTTAAAATTAAGGTTGGGCTGAGGATTGATTTTTCCTCCAAGAAATTCAATAGCTCCAAGTGTTGTTTTCAGCGGGGAGTGCCGTTCTTCCCCCAGTGAGTTGGAGCAGTAAAGTCTTAATAAATCAGGAGACCTCATGTGTGTTTGTCATTTTCTGGACTCAGCATAGTCTTCTATTGGTTTATTGGATGCTGGAGAGCAGTTTTCTTATTTTTATTTATGTGTAGGTGTGACTGTGTGTGGGAATGTACATCTGTGTACAGGTTCTATGGAAGCCAGAGATGTTGGTTCTCCTGTAACAGGAGTAATAGGTGGCTGTTAGTCACTGTTGTGGGTGCTGGGAATCAGACCCAAGTCCTTTGGAAGGGCAACAATGCTCTTTACCTATGAGCCATCTCTCCAGCCCCCTGATGTTATTTTCAATTGCTCTCTTTCTACTAGATTCTGAACATCATTGGACCAGTTTTCCCTTTGCTAATTATTTCAGCTTCAGGATTTAGGCTGCTTGTCTGATAGTGGATGTTTGATATTTTCTAAGGATTTTAACTTATATTTATTTATTTAAAATTTTAAATATATTTTTGAGAATTTCATACATGAATACTAGTTCACATCATTTCCACCCTCCTTCTTCTCCTCTGGCCCAATCACTCTCAAATTCATGACCTTTTATTCTTTATTATTGTTTTATATTATATATATATATATATATATATATATATGTTTATATGTATATGTAAATAGAAATATATCCTGCCAAGTTCATTTAGTGTTCATGTGTATATGTATTTAGGATTGACAACTTGGGATTTGATGATGGATGAGGGGTCTCATCCCCAGAGAAGACTGATTATTTCTCTCTCAGCACCCATGAATTGCCATGAATTCATCTAGGGGTGGGACCTTAAAAAAAAGTCTTTTTGTTATAAACATAGACACATTTTATAGTTAAGTGTTTAATTCACCTGGTATTTTACTCTAAGGAGTGACATTCAACTTTTATCTTTCTCCAAATGTGTATATTCCCTGCTCCCAAATACTGAATAATCCATCTTTCTCTCTAGTCATTTCAACTGTCTTCTTCCTCAAACGCTAAGCACCCCATTTGTCTTGGATCTATGTATATTATTATTTTTTTCACTTATCCTTAATAGGGAAGTTTTTAAAAATCTAAGCCATATAGACTATTTAATGTTAATGACTTTTCACAAAGCTTTGCACTAAAACTCTCATTTTCAATGGAAAAATCTAATATGCAAACACAGCAAGAGTGGATTGTAGTCATTTAATAACATCCCATTAATTGGTGGCTGAAATGATTTATTTGTAAGTTTACAAAGAACTTACCACTGTAGCCTGTAGTACTAATTAGAAGAAAAACTTCAAAATCTTATGTCTTATTACTCATGCTAGAGACTAACAATACTTTATTATTTTAAGGAGAATTGCTCTAACTACTGTTAGAAAAATTAAAGGTCATTTAAAATACTGCCATTATCTGTAGAACATACTGGCTATTAAGCATTATATTAAAATGCATAGCTGGTGATCTCTGTTTATGCATTTTTTTTGTGAGTAGATGTGTCATCTCTTTAAATTGATGCCTTTTAGGATCTGAGGAAAATTCTATCTATATTGAAACTTGAGTTTTAACTACTTAGCTTACAAGAAGGTAAATTGCAAAATCTTTTTTCCCCAGGATATGTCAGCATTTTTTGCTAAATATTTCATTAAATTTTATTTTCAGTTAGATAGACAATGATTAATTTTTATTAATTAATTATTATATGACCATTTCATAAGTGTACACTGTACATTCTGATTACTCACATTCCATTCTTATCACCATGTACACACACCTGTTCATCTGATGACTCTCTTATTCCCCTTTCTCCCGTGTCCTCCTGTCATCCCCACCTCCTTTGATCCTTTGATTTTAATCTGGACAGTGACAGTCTGTGTGGCTATGGGCTTGGAAGTATCTCTGGAGCCAGCTTGTGTAAAACTGAAGTCAATGATTGCCCTTCCCCAACAATCCACCGGTTACCAAGAATTCATCAGAGACAAATAGGACCCATAAACCCCTCCCTGATCCACGATTGGCTGTTGGCAGTACTAGTCTTGTGCAGGTCTAGTGCAGGCAACCATAGCTGCTGTGAGCTCCTGTAGGTGTTGATGGAATTTTTTGGCTTGTCATCACATATTCAAAATACTGTTTTCCTCCCTACCCAAACTCCCTCTTCTTGCCTTCTCTGGTCTCTTTTTGAAAAGAAGGCCCTTAGATTTTAGTATAGCTAATTAAAACCATTACAATAGTTTTTTTTTTTTTTTTTGTAAGTTACTTTGTTGTGCTAAACCAGTACTCTTACACATTAAGCTTCTTTTAGGTGACATTACTATTTTGTTCCACATTAACACGTAAATGATGTAAAATTATGTTTTCTAGTATTTTGTGAAACAGCCAAAAGTAATTTAATGAGCAATTATAAATTGTCCTGAGACAAACAGTAGAAAAACTAAACAAAGAAATAGATCATTAAGATGAGCTAAATACAATTTAGAACTTAAAAGTTAATACCAGAGCGGGGAAATCGCAAGGGTGGATGAACTCAGAAGCAGATTTTTAAGCTATAACTCTTACCTGGGCATCTTGGGTGATTTTTTGGATACTTGAACTCTTGGATCCAGCAACCAGCAGCAAACCAGAGGACTATCTGCTCTTGCAGAGACGCCAAAGTGGCATTGTGGTTGTGGCCATAGATACTACTTGGTTGAAGTTGCAGTAGTGTGCTGTCATCACTGGTGTTCCAGCTGGTTTCCACAGCCCCTACACTGGTGAAGTAAGTTATGACATAATGGGGAGCATTGCTTTTGCGTGTGTGTGTGTGTGTGTGTGTGTGTGTGTGTGTGTGTGTGTGTGTGTGTTTAATGATAGTACCAATCATTTCCATTCTCTGTCCCTAGTATGTGTTATTCTGCTATCTGTTTACTCTTTTGGTCTAGCATAGAGGTTGTTTCAATGTTCCCACTGAAATAAATCCACATGATCATTGCTATATTCTCCATGGACCTCTGGCCCCTCTGTGGGTTGTGATAGTTATCATTACTACCAATTTTAATTTTCACACATGAACTAGTGAACTAAGTCTTGTGGAGGAGTTCCTTTGTTATTTGTCACATGCCTTCCCTTTAATTGGCAACCATGATGAAGGTTTGAGTCTCTAGGTTTCAATGTCACCTCAGAAACACTATCCAAAGCAAACTTGAAATGTCTGAGTGCATGACACAAGCTCCTGGGAGCATTGCCAGTTGTTAAACCCTGTGTTTCAAAGAGTGCTCTTGAATCAATAAACTTCTCCTTACCAAGTCTTGTGTTCCAGCCTGTTTGTTTAAGCATGTTGAGCATCCAGTTCCATATATTCTTCTATTCTGGACTTCCAGTTGCTTCAGCACGCAGTGGTTCTTCTCATGTTTCATTCATCATATTTTTTGGTTGTGTTATATCATGGTTTATCCCTTAGGTAAGGTCTGGTTGGTGCAAATGTAAATCCATTGAGAGAGATGCAGGTTTTTGTTTTTGTTTTTGTTTTTTTCCAGGTGATTGGTGGGAAAGATGCATTGGAATTATCATCCTGTCTGGAATGGTCAGTTCTGCCTCTTATTTGGGAAAGCTGAAGCTCTTCAATGAACACAACAGATGTAGAATTGAGGTGTTATAGGTCATGAATGTATCCACTCATACATTTCCACTTAAGATATTGAAATTCGGGTCTTGACCTTCACCTAATGCACCTGATTTACATGGATGCTTAAATTTCTTTGAATTTTCAGATATTGGTCTTAAAACATGTGTTTATTTGTATGTATATGAGTGTATATGCATATGCATCTTCTGTACACCTTGCCAGAGCAGGGCATTGAGTCCTCCAGAATTGGAATTACAGATGGCTGTGAGCTGCCATGTGAGCCAACATGTGGGTGCTGGGAACTGAATTCAGGTCCTTGGTGCTCTGGCCTGCTTAGCCATATCTCCAGCCCCCAAGAAACTAGACTTTTTAAGTTTTAAGTCTGGATTTCTCCTATTCTCATGGCAGGAAATAAGAGCTCAATTGTATGTGGATCATGCAACCTTTCAGCATTCACTCCTGATTTTGAATCTCCTAACATTGGCTCTCACCTGTTCATTATGTTTCTCTATGTGGCACATGGATCATGCTTATAAATATCATCCAACACTGTAGTTGTCATAACTTCTCCATTTCTCTTAAACGCCAGCTAATTATTTCTCCATGCTATTGTATCTTGGTACACATCTTAACAATCAGATCACCTTACCTTGCACTAAAGATCTCTGTCCTTTACCTGGCACTGGGGATGATATTCTAATTGCCAGCCAGGTCTGAATGTTATAACTCTAAATTCTCATCTTATCACCAACTTCTTTGGTCACATTCCATATCAACTGGTATTAATTGGATACAAAAGAATCAGACACTGGCATGCAAGAAGCTTATTACTGTTACCTATAAAAGAAAAACTAACAGAAAAATAGGAAAGACCAGAAGGTATAGGATTGAAAAGTCAATCTACTGGGACACTCCAGAGTCAATACTGTTGGAGGTGATTTATTTATTGGCAATGAGTCAAAGTATCTAGGTCCTCATATCTCTACTTCATTGAGTTGCCAAATGCTGGTGGTTGACTCAGTGAGGGGATTGCATTTCTGCAGGTAGGACAGATCCTTTAGGAGCTGACAGCTGGGAGGGAATTGCTGACTGCACTCTCTATAGCTGAGCAGAAAGTACTTCCTGGAAGGTGATAGCTTCTGCATCTCTGCAATATGTTTACACACAGGCTGTGAGGCCATTATTGCACAATCTTTCCAGCATCTTCTGTACTCAGCATTGACTTAAAAATGCATCCGGCAAAAATACATTCACAAGAGTAAGAGCAATTCATTTTCTCCAGCCCTCATTTTTGGGTGAACTATCTATGTATCCCAGGACTTCAGGTTTGCTTTTGGTCTACTGGTTTGTTTGTTTTCCTGCCTTCTATCTTTAATATGGTAATGCTCTCTGACCCACACGTATCCTGCTGACTGGTTGTGATAATCAAATGAATAAAAACTCATTTTGAACATACACACATTGTAAATGGCGAAGTCTTGTGCCAGTGACACATGCTAATGCTAGAGATATTTTCTTTTTAAAAAAACTGATTTATAGGGCAAGGTATCTAGGCAAAGATAAGAGTGAAGTATGTTTTTCTTAACCTGCACTTATTTTTCTCCTAGCTTTGTGTTTTTGAAACAGTGTTGGAGCTGTGAGGGGGTAGATAGTAAGCTCTTTTTCCCTCTGTCAAATTCTCATTTTCATGAGTAAGAAGACATATTTCCATAGGGTAAAAGTACCCATCCTTCCCCAAATGAGCTATACAAGAAGCAACTATAGGCTTCTTTGCCAGTCAGTGCATTTCTGCAACTCAGAAACCCTGATGTGGTTAGCATCATTCATTTGGGCCAATAAAGTCCAGTATGTCCCATGATAGAATCCTTCCAGTCATCATAAAGGGACTCAGGTACATTCGGATACCATATGCTGGCAATAAGTCTAGCCTAACAGCCACACCAATGGTCCCCTCATTGCTTTTAAGTCACTCCTCAGCATCACAGAGATCCCCTCCAAACTACCATTTAGCTGTCACACATGTCAGCAGAGGAAAGCTAAAAAATGATAAATGATCAACTGGCCAAAAGTAACAAGTGCTGTCATGGTCCTTGCCAACTCTTGTTCTCTGAAGATACAGGCCTTACACAAATTAGCATGGTAAAGACAAAAACAGTACTGGCAGTGGAATGGCCTCAGTAACTGTTTCTTGTAACCATGATCACCACCTATTTGGCTCATGGGATAGAAATCTCAGTCTTGTAAAGGCTAGTGCAGAGAATGCTTCAGGAAGAAGAAGCCTTTTACTGGGCTAGCAAATTAGAGACAAGACATCATTACTCCCTGGCAACCCCTATAGAAGAGATTTATATTTGCCTGAGATAGGTCTACTGTGCTTGCTGTCACCAGAATAATACATTAGAATATGGTATTCTATTCCAGCTTGAGGATGGCCACACCCAGTAGTTTGTGTGACCTGTGATGCTTTGTGGCTCTGTGACCTAAAATGTCTTTTCTCAGTTGCTTCAAGCTCCCCACACCTCCAGTGCTTCTCTGACCTTTCCTCTCTGTTCATTAGTTCCAAACACACTGGCTTCTTGGTGTTCTCCAAACCCACCAACCTGCTCTTGCTTCTGAGTTTTTATTGATGTTCTTCCCTTGGTTTGAGATTTGCCCTTTCTCAGCTATTTGTGAGATTTATTCTTTCTTTTTCTTTCCAGTTTTAAATAATGATTTGATTTATATTTTGATAACTTCATATGATGTATTTTGATCATATTCATTCCCTTCTCCCAAATTTGCCTGGATCCCTACATCCATGCCCAACCAACTTCATGTTCTCTCTTTCTTCCATCTGTCTATGGCTCTCTGTCTCTGACTTTGCGTCTCTCTCTCGCATCTCCTTCTCACATGCACACACACACACACACACACACACACACACACACACACACACACCAAACAAATAAATAAACAAACAAACATGGAGTCCACTTGTGTTGGCCTACTACCCCTGGGCTTGGGACCTGGCTAGGAGTGTGGTAGATACACCAATACCTGTTCTTGTCTGATTGCTAAATCAGAAAGGCCACCCATCTTTCTTTCTATTCCCCTTTCTCCATTTTATTTACCTTCACAGGAGTTATCAGTCTATGCTTATTATATATGCATTCATTATTTGTTAATCACTTGTCCTTGTCTTTCTGGAATGAAAACTATGTTAAGCCTATTTTTTTTCCTGTGCTTCTGTGAAGCAACAATTAAAGGTTATTGAATATAAAGGCTAGACAGCTTTTCCCCAGTCAAATTAAAATGTCCTTCTTTCTACTAAGCCCTCTCTCATCTCCAAACTCTGTTAGACATCTCATGTCTTGTATTCTTTAAGTCTTTCTTAAGATAGCACTCAGCTTTGCCACCCTGTTGTAGCAGGTGTAAAATCCATTGTCATTTCAGCTTAGACTCTATGCTTCTCAGGATGTGGACTGTGATTTAATTGTGTTGTGTACTTATTAAGCATGTGGGTGATAAAGACATAGCTGAAATGTTAACACGTTTATTCTTTTGCTCATTTACTCCAAGACTAGCTGCTGATGTTTGCAGTGCTGAGGATTATTTGGGGGGGGGGAATAAAAAAATACTGGTAAGTCATTATATATTATGTTTCTGTTTTAACAAATATTTCACATAAGTTATGACTACATGTGTTTAATCCTGGTGATAGTTCTGCATGATAGATGTTACTATTCCCAATAAAAGAACCAATGAATTGAAAACAGAGGTGTTGACAATAGTTCTTTCTCCTGAATCCTAATCTTTATCTCTCCATCCCATCATACTTGTCTTTAATAATGTTCTGTGTGTTCTGACTTTGCATGATGCTAACATCTAAGAACAACAGTTGCTTTAGGACTATCGATGCTTGGGTTTGTATGACCCAGACACACATACTGTGTGCAGTGGAGTCTGCTGACTTGGGGTGGTTGTCTTGCCCCATCTCTCCAGTTCTTCTGTGAGAAGGGTGAGGTTTAGCGTCAGTCCTGTCCAAATGGATAACTCCATTGCTTCCCTATCTTCAGGTTTCTTCTACCTTTCTGCCCCCTGTTGGTCTTTTATGGACTTTAGCCTTCAGTGAACAGTTCCTTCTTGAAAGCCAAGCTCGGGCTACTGAGGTCACTTGTTTTTCACATAAAACAGGAGGAAGTAACTCAGAATGTGTCTTCTTTAACTACTTACTTATTTGGAGGATGGTTCCTTGTCGATAAACACTGGTGAGCTTGGAGCTTCAAAGACTAGCTCCTATCTTTAAGTGCTCATACAATGCTGAGGCATAGTTCTACTTGAGGGTTCTCTGGAATCAGGTTGTTTTAGCTCTGGAAACTTGATGTGAATTTCATTTGTGGTTGTTTGTTTGACTTCTTCCTCGATGCTTTTTAGTTTTCCCTCTTCACTCACTGTTTTCACTCCAGATTCAATAAGTCTTCATTTATACACTGATTTTCTTCTCAAAAACCTTCTTCATGGAATCTATCTGGAGATGTTATCCTAGAAGTAAAGATCAGTTAAAGCATTTTCTGTCACAAGTGGAAAGAGTGTTTTCCAACTTGATGCTGTTGCCCCCTTCAGTTCTTAAGGTTGTGTCACGGATACCGCTTAGACGGAGTTTGTAACTTAATCTGGAGGGGAAGAAATAAAAAGGCAACACAGTTCTTCAGGCTGTTTTGTATGTAGCTTCTCAAAATATGCACATGATCAGAACAAAATTGAGCAAGCAGTGAAAAATTTACCTTTAACTTCATCCACCAGTGTTTATTGAAATTTCAGTGTTTATCAAAAATTCATTTCTTTAGGAATTCTATCAAAGAGTCAGCAAACAAAAATATTATACATGTCCTACCCTTGAGGAATTAACACACAGATATATGATTAATAAAAACACTGACTAGGTGGAGACTGACTTTAGAAAAGGTTAGTGTGAAATGAATGGAGGCCAGAAGAGGGAGCTATAGTTTCTGATAGAAAAAAAGAAGAAGAAGAAGAAGAAGAAGAAGAAGAAGAAGAAGAAGAAGAAGAAGAAGAAGAAGAAGAAGAAGAAGAAGAAACACCAGGAAGGTTTCTCTGAGGTGATATATTTGAGTTGGTTTAGGAGGAATGAAATTACCAGAAGAATAATGTCCTAATAAGAAATACATATTTAATTATTTCTTTTATTTTTAAAATTATAATATCCCCTTCCCTTTCCTCCCCAAACCTCTCATAAACGCTTGCTTTCTTTTAAAGTTATGACCTCCTTTTTCATGAATTGTTTTTACATACATATATGTATATGAATTCTTAAATACATAAATATAATCTGAAGAAAGAAAATGTAACATGTTAGGAAATTAACCTGTATTTAATTACTGTTACCCACTCCCATAATATTTTCTTTCCATTTAAAATAATCATCAAAGCAATCTGTCAGGGTATTTGAATGCTAAAAGATTGTTATATTTCCTTTATTTTAGAGTGAGGCTGAAATGTCCAGAGGTGAGGAACAAGGTGGATGTGTGAGGCAGAGGGGGGGGAGTGTCTACAAGCCTTTTGGATTTGTAATAGTTTGTCAATAACAGCCATGTGGAAGACAGAAGAGGTATCTCTATGAATGTTCTTCTCAACATCTAATTTAAAGGAACATGTGGGGAGGAAATTGGTGGAAAGAGAAGTACAGAATGGCTGAGTCTGAATTTGTTTTCAATATAGCAACTAGGATGAAAATTCAGATTTTATTAGATTTAAAGAACATAAAAAAGCATTTCTCCTCCTCCTCCTCCTCCTCCTCCTCCTCCTCCTCCTCCTCTTCCACCACCACTACCACCACCACCACCACCTCCTCCTCCTCCTCCTCCTCCTCCTCCTCCTCCTCCTCCTCCTTCTCTCTTCCTTCCTCATCCCAGAGCATTCAGAGTAAAGTTGAATATCTATTATAGGTAACTAGAAGCCTTTGTAAAGCTTCAGGGTATAAGGGGAAGAGCTTATAGGCTGTAAGGGACAGAGTGAGTGAGTCTAAGCTGAGAAGTTGGTTTGTGTACCTATTAAAAACTCTTATAGAAATGGTAAGGTAACTAGCTTGGAATGGAATAAAGATTAAGTGTAAGCTTTTCTGTGTAGGTCACCATGCTGGTGATGGATAAAGCAGAGATCTATCCTTGTGTCAAGGGTTCTCACTGATTTTTGGGGAATGTGACCCACTTTAAAAGGAGTAGTTAGTGGCCTCACCAGGTTTATAGTCAGCAGAGACTGCTTAACGCCTGGTCTTTTGCTTCTGTTTTCCCTCTACTCTTACAGTTGCCCAGTGAGGAACAGGGCAACATAGTGATTCAGATTGTTTAGGGAGTAATGTATTCACCCCTTAATCTGTCTAGACATTTGCTAACTGATGATGACCTCTGTGTTCTCATGTGCCTTTTTATAACTTTATGTTTTTATTGAACTTGACCTAGACTCCACTGTTGAATAAATAATGGGCAGTCACATGACTTCACACTCTCCTACTCTGTCCCCTGGGTCATTTCCATGCTATAGACTAGAATCTCCTTCCTATTTCTGAATTAGTTACCTGTTTTTGTTGTGATAAAATACAATGATGAAAAGTGACTTGTAGAAGGAAGAGTTTATTCTGGCTTATGATACCAGTAGAAGAGTGCATAATGGCAGGGAAGCATGATAGCAAGTTGCCAAAGTAGGAAGCTGAGAGATCACATTTTCAAAAATGAAACAGGAGACTGAACTGGAAGTTGGGCAAAGCTATGAATTCTCAAAGCCTGTCCAAATATGTGCTTGGAATTCTAGTTCTTATTTTAACTTCCTCTTGAAGAACAAAATATGCATTCCATGTTATTAGCATGTTTTCTGGTGTCTTGACATATATGGCAAAATTACTCATAATACTGCAAATATTAATACTGGATTATAAATTTCTAATACCATCTTGATTTTTAGAGTGTCCTTTTGGTGGGATTGACGTCTTAGCTTAATCTCTTTCAGGAATCTACAAGTGTCATATGGACTATACTCATGTTTTATGCTTTGTGTTCCTAAAGATTCCTTCACAACAAACTAGATTTCCTGCATATTGCTTGTCCAAAGTCTTGTTTATTGACCCAAATTAAGAATACTGAAAGGGTTTCACTGATGGCTGATGAGATATAGAATGAAGATTGTGTAAAAGAAATTGAAAGGAAAAGGTAGAGGAAGGAAATACTATATACAAATGAGGTTCCCAATAAATATTCATTTCATTCTGGCACATGCTAACAATAGGATTCCAGGCTTCTTGAATACAGGTGTTCTAAAGACTTTGATGGGACTTTTTAATATATTGGGAGAAGTCCTGTTGGGGAACCACTGCAATTCAGTGATAAAATGCACAGCAGAACATGTGGAGTTTTATGGTGAATGAGAGGACCACTTAGAATGCCCTGTAGTGATGTTTTACCACTTTAACAGAGTCTGATGCTGACTCTCTAGTGCAGTGATTTTCCTTTTTCATTCTACTGAAAATAAATTCCTTTCTCATACAATATATCCTGATTATAGTCCCCCTCCCTCTAGGCCTCCCAGTTCCTCCTCTTCTTCCCTTCCTCCAGATCCACTCCCTTTCTGTCTCTCATTAGAAAAGAACATGCTTCTGAAAGATACCAACCTAACATGACAAAATAAGGTATAAAACAGTGACAGAAAAAACTCTCATCTCAAAGATGGACAAGACAACTCAACAGGAGGAAAAGAGTCGCAAGAAGAGGGACAAGAGTCAGGGATCCTTTCCTTCTCATAAGCAGGACAAGCTAAGAGAGAGAGAGAGAGAGAGAGAGAGAGAGAGAGAGAGAGAGAGAGAGAGAGAGAGAGAGAGAGCCTGGTGGACACTCATGCAGGCCCTGTGCTTGCTGCTTCAGTTTCTGTGAGCTCATATGCGCCTTGCTTAGTTGATTCTAGTGCAGCAATTTTCTAAGGTTTTAACAATTCAGCATTGAAGCTCTCTGTCGAAGAAGGCCTTATTCAGAAAACTGATACAGAAATCAGTTATAACTATGCTGGCCCTCAAGGCTGGCAAAGCTCTTGTGTGACAGCTACATAGCAGAGGCTACCATGTGCCCTTCTAAGGACTGACTCTGGAGAGACACAGGTCTAGTTTGGATCTTACATTTGATGAACATATAAGTCAATATTTAATAATGAGACAATTCACAGTATATTTCAGTTTACTACTATCTCTTGAGTAGCTTGATGTTCATTCAACAAGGGTCATGAATTCTCACCTAATATTAGTTTAGTAAATTCCAGAGTATTGGACAAGTACCACAGCTGAGGCTCTTTAGGGAAATACAGTCAATGTAATATAGAGGAGTTTTCATTCTTTGCACACACACACACACACACACACTGAAGTTTCTATGGATTTACTCAACATTGAATTAAATACATTGTTATCAAAAACATTGCTTTACAGAAACATCCTTAAAAATATTGACAAAACAATCTGTGTACCTTGACCTAGCCAAGTTAGCACATAAAAATAAATATTATAGAATTTAATGTTGCTTGTTTTATTTTTTGAAAATAAAGGTGACTTTTAAAATAAATACAATTTAGTTTTAAGTTTTAAAGTAATTTTAAACATCTAGAAAATCTAAAAAGAAAGAACAAAGAATGTTATTCTCTGTCAATCTTATGTCCCATCACTCTTGAATATTTTGGGATGACTTTTATGCAAATCTGTCTTTTTTTATTACTTGTATTCTATTCAATGACCAAAATCAAGAAGTTAAAATGGTTTTCTCACTATTTCTAAATTTGCAACAGTCAAGTTTGACAAACATTATCATCATATTCTACATGAAAAGATCTCATTCAGAATCATGCATTCCATTCATTTATGCTTCCTTGTCTCCAGACACTCTTTTTATTGATTCCCTGATTATTATAACCTTGGCAGTTTTGAAGACCAGAGCTGGATTATTTTGTAGAATGTCCCTCATTTTGATAAGCTCAGTGTTCTCGAATGGTAACAGGTACTACTGCATCTTTGGCAGGAATGACAAGAACAGTACTTGTTTCTCTGTGTCCCATCAGGTAATTCACAATTTTGATTTTATCAATTACAATTAATGTTTAAATTAATCATTTGTTTAAAGTAGTATATTCTAGGCTTTACCAATGTCTGTTTATCTTTCTCAACTTGTATTTGATAAGCAGTTTGTCAGGGCATACTTGAAAATTATGTAGATGTCTCATTTTTATCTTATCAAACTTTCAATTAAAATGTGGAAATACAATTTATTGTTTTATTACATTGGTTGCAATCATTACTACCATTATTCACACTTGGATCATTCTCCATGAAGCTGGTGGACGTCCTTCAATGGCTTTTATATCATCCTGACATTATTTGTCCTCTCTTCCCTCTTCTCTTCCCCCTTCCTTTTCTGTCTCCTCTCCTTCCCTTCTCTCCTTTCCCCTGCTCTTTCTTTTTATTTTTTTCATTATTGGAGATAAGTCTTGAAAACTTGCCTAGTCTGGCCTCTAATTTACAGGATCAGGTAATCCCTCTGCTTCACCTTCCCAAAAGCTGGGAATATAGACACATACTTTATGCTTAGCTTCTTTTTATCTTTGAACAATGCCTTGATTTATGGTAGAAGTTGTCTTGTGTTTTGATGTAGTCTGTTTCAGTCCTGGGACCACCTGGGTTTTTTCAAGGTGTACTAGTCTCATTTAAAGACTAATTCTCCATCTTGACTATAGTTATGCTCTCTGAATTCTCCAAATTCTCAGTGAGTAGAATTTAAGGATATGAAACTAAACAACATCTTTTAAGCACATTTCTCTAGTTATCTCTGTTTATAATCGCAAATGAATACCAATGTTACTATTTCTAATTGAATAAAACAGGGGTATGTTATAGGTATTTCTCCCTTGTTTATGTGTACTAGTATCATGCCATGAGTTCCAAATACTATTTTAAAGCATTATCAATATTCAAAATAATATGTATCCTGCAACAGTCTCAGTGGATGCCTAGAGACCTTTGGTCAATATAAATACAACAGTCAAGAAATAGGTCGTTTTAAAGTTGTGATTAGTAATCTTTGGAAGCTAAGCCTTAGAAATTTTCATTTGGTAATTCCAGAATACTGTTATATGAAATAAAGCAATGACTAGTTACTTGAACTTACGCTAGAATTAAGTATATGCTGGGCCTTACTAATGATAAGGGAAATATACAGGTATAATAACACACATTTTTTTTTGTTTTTATGCATCAGATACTAAGCTCTTTGCAAGCATCCTTTATTTAATAACTGTAGTGGCATTGGGAGACAGTTATTGTTATTCTAATGTATAGGAAATCAATTGAAATCAGAAGATATAAAATGACCAGCTTAGTAGCTGGCAAGTGGTAAAGCAAAATCTTAAAGCTAATTGTATTTATTCCCAAAGCCTTTCCACTGAATCAGTATGCTTTGGTGTTACTTGATTGCCAATCCCAGGCACTCTGACTAAACTGATCATTTAAACCATTTTGAAACCTTTAAGTGGGCAAGGAAAAACAGCCGATTAGTGCTACAATTACTAACAATTCAGCAATTTGCAAAATTGACTGAGAAAAGTTGACCTGCCATTTCTAACCTACAATTTTTGGTTGGGCATTTCTGTGAGTGACTAGAAAAAGGGAATCATCAGGGACTCAGAAACACTCATTGATGCCTATTGTGATTATCTGAGACAGCAGATCTCTTTATTCATCATCCACCACATCATATATCTGAATTCTGTGTTATTGACATTAAACTCTGCTTCCTATCTCCTGTTTTCCTCTGGTTAGCTGAAAGAGACTTCAACAATCTGTTTTTCTCTATTTGATTCAGAATCTGTGTTTCTGAGATAGAATCTTTTGGCTCTATTGTTTCCATATCTTTGAATTAGAATAAAATATGCCATACATAGAAGTCTCAAGAAGTGTTTCCTGTACTTACTTGTTAATCCTAGTGTATAGTAGGAGGTGTTTCTCCTTATTGTATGTTCCAGCATAGAAAGGTTGTTAACCACTTTGTTCCTCGTTTTCTTTACCTTTAGGCCAAGGGTAGTAGTACATGTCAATTAGGCTTAGTTTGCTCATCAAATTAATCACTCTATGGAAATTATTTAAGTTAATACATAACATGTAGTAAACTCCACTCTGCTTATGTTCTTTTCTGCCCCAGGACTCAGTGGAACATATAATTTTGAATTTAGCTGTGTTCTTTAGTCAGCTTCAGTCTGTGATATCTCAGTTTGTTATTATCTTTTATGATCTTTGCACTTTGGGAGAGTTATAGTTAGATGTTTTACTGAATGTCCCTGCATTTAGCTGTCTCTGATGTTTTCTCATGATTCTGAAAAATCACAGGAATGATTTTGCTTCACACATTGATATCCAGAAGTTCATGCCAATATAAATTGATATTTAAAAGAATAATCAACCATGAAAGAAGGGATAGCTCTCTTTTATATAGAATTCTAATTAATAAATATGGAAAACTGAGAGAGGGATCGCATTGGTACACAGTAGTAGTAATTGCTACATGTTTGATTAACTGCTACTTACAAATGTTCATGTGCAAACCTTTAAAGGGAAACAGTGATATTTGAACTGCTTCAAATATCTCCCACAAAATAGTTCAAAATACTGCAATTATTTTAATATCTTCCCACAGATCCTTTATAATCTCCCAAGAAGTCGAACATATTTATTTTTCCTTGACATTGTAGGTATGGGTAAAATACTGCCGGTGAAAGATAGTGATTTTATGCGAGTGACATCTGGCAGATTTCATCTTAACCAATAATGCCAACGGCAGTCATGGTGCAATGTGTACAGGAAGTTATGCTGTGATAGCACTTGGGGATTTATTTTTGAAAATGCTTTGCAAAAATAAAATCAAGTAGGAAAAATCAAATGGTATCTGGGGAAATAGAATTGAGATATGATTATCTGGTAGGTTGTAAGATCAAACCCAGTAAATTAATAAACATAGTTTCATAGTATTATACACCTTAAACAGTTAATAAGTGTGTAAATATTACCATAATTGTGGTACTTTCCTTGAACAGCACCTAAAACTTGTGGTCAATATGGAAACTTCTAGGGCGGTGGCTCATGAAATACGATTAAGTGGCATGATATTTGCAATCAGATCTTTGAAACCATATGTTGGGGGTGGCAAAGCATAAATGACTTGAAGCAGATGCTGGTATTTGAAATCTGTGTGTATATATGTTTTGCAAATTTCTACTAAATTGTGTTCACCTTGGTAGAACTTGTGCTTCAGTTAATTTTTCTCTCAGATAAATTTATGTACGAGCAAATAATAGCATTTGCAATTTGCAATGCACGTCATACCACAATATATCAATTGCATTGTAATAAATTAGGTTTTCACAAGTGTTACAGCAAATGATTGTAAGTTAAATATGAAGACGTTTGCTTTTATTTGCATAGTTTAACGCTATTTTTCATGATAGTGATTTGGGAAAGAGACAATCTTAGTGTGCTAGTAGAATCAGCCAAATGATTTCCAATAATGTAATAATGTCCATTAACAGGAAAGACACAAGATTTCCATTAATGTGTTCCCATCATATAGTTTTAGTTCTTTTCTGGAACATTTTATAACCATGATTACTCTTTCTTGACTACCTATTTTAGATGCAGATAATATCAGCTAAGCATTCTTCCAACAACACAGGTAAAAAGCTAGCTTATATTACTTACAAAAGAAAGAGATAACTGCAGCAAATAAATAAATGAATAAATAAGAGTAAATAAATATATAGGAAGAGAAGAAACATTGCTAAATTTTTACCTCAAAGTGGTGTAAATGGAGGAGTTTTGTGAAGAATTTACCAGATATAAAAAGTATGTAAGACAATTCACTGCTATGTAGTTAGGATTTGTTAAAACATACACTGCAGGCCAGCACATTGATTTCCTAAACTATCCAGCAATTCGAATTTTATAAATACAAAAGGAAGCAGTAGACATTTCATCTTTGATTGACTTTTGATTTGTGAATCAGATCTTTGAGAGTTGCCTTTCTCTCCCTACCAGCTGATAACCATAGCCCTGTCTTTTCTCCAGGCTTTTGCCAAGTGATAAGACTCCCTGTTGCTGACAGTCCTCAAGCTTGGGTTTTACTGAACAAAGCAAGGCTTTGGCTGAGTTTAATTTAATTAATAATTTAATTAAATTTAATATTTAGAACTTCCTTTGGTAGTGATGCCAGATTGGGGGAATCAGAGAGTCTGATTGTTCATTAAGAACCTACACTCATCCTTTTAATACATCAGATTTCTCTTGAAAAAGAAAGAAAATACATTTCATTTTGGGTTTGGGTCTCAGTCCATCTGCAACAGCATTTTTTTAAAGCACATGTTTTCTTCTCCCCTATGAGAAAGGAAATACATTTTATAAGACTCTTGGACAAAAAGTTCACTTCTGAAGAACAAATTTAGTGGAGAGAGCCTCATGTCTACTATCCCCTTCCATAATGTGTGTCCAGTCACTGAAAAAGGCAAGGATATGTTCATTAACATGGTATGTACTCACTCATAGTAGGATACTAGATGTAAAACAAAGATGACTAGACTGCTACACAACTCCAGGGAGGCTACCTAGAAAACGGGACCCTAGGAAAGACACAGGGATCGCCCAGTGACAGAGAAATGGATGAGATCTACATGAACAACCTGGACGACAGTGGGAGTAATGAAGGGCAAGTCAAGGGAAAGAAAGCTTAGAGGAGCAGGAGATCCTAGCTGGATCAAGAACAGAAAGGGAGAACAAGGAATAACAGACCATGATAAATGATGACCACATGAGAACAGGAATAGGCTGAGGTTTCGAGAGGTCCCCAGAAATCCACAATGATATATCCTCTATAGTCTGCTGGCAATGGTCAAGAGAAAGCCTGATCTGACCTAGTCTGGTGATCAGATGGCC
This sequence comes from Onychomys torridus, assembly GCF_903995425.1. Classification (NCBI taxonomy): domain Eukaryota; kingdom Metazoa; phylum Chordata; class Mammalia; order Rodentia; family Cricetidae; genus Onychomys; species Onychomys torridus. The sequence continues at coordinate 81,234,444 of NC_050450.1, read as the reverse complement.
AAACACCCTAACAGTCATGCTGGAACTCTCATCCAATAACTGATGGAAGTGGATGCAGAGATCCTCGGCCAGGCCCCAGGTGGAACTCTAGGACTCCAATTGTTGAGTAAGAGGAGGGACTGTAAGAGCGTGAATTGTTGAGACCAAGATTGGAGAGGCACAGGGACAAATAGCCAAATGAATGGAAGCACGTGAATTATAAACCAAAGGCTGTTGAGCCCCCAGCTGGAGCAGGCCCACTGCATAAGTGAGACAATTGAGTGGCTTGAACTGTTTGGGAGGCACCCAGGCAGTGGGACCCAGACCTGTCCTTAGTGCATGAGCTGGCTGTTTGGAACCTGGGGCTTATGCAGGGACACTTTGCTCAGCCTGGGAGGAGGGGACAGGACCTGCCTGTACTGAATCCACCCGGTTTAAATGAATCCCCAGAGGCGTCTTGGCCCTGGTGGAGATGGGAATGGAGGAGAGGGGCTCAGGGGAAAGTGGGGGTGGGACAGGGAGGGGGAGGACAGGGGAACCCATGGCTGATATGTAAAATTAAAACACAAATATAATAAATTTTAAAAAAGGAGAGAAAAAATGTAATTGATTATGGGAAGAGAAGTATGATACACTTCTGGGAGGAGATTGAATGTCTATCAAGAGATTATTTTTATCCAATATAATCATGCATACTCACTTACTTTATATATTTATTTACATAGAAAAAATCACAAGATGTTTTAAGGGTAATAGGTAGGACATAGAAAGAATATCTGTATTAATTAGAATGTGCATTTTTGTGTATATATGTGTCTACAGCAATGCCTAGAAGTATGCTCTTGACATGTTGATGGTAACTAGTTCTGATGAGAAGAATTTCTAGCGAGCTTTTTTTTTTTATTACAGTATCTTTTGACTTTACAAACCCACTTATTTCTAGAATAAGAATAAAATAGAATTATTTTCTAGGGCAGCACAAGCATATTGGTCTATTGTTCTCTTTGAAACCCTATTACATGAACTATGGGAACAGATCCTGGGAATCAGCAGTCATAATAGGAATTAGTGAAAATAATTCCTGGCAATTTAGTTAGTGATTTTTATCTACAATCAGTGTAGGTTGTGGCTTGGGAGCTCATACTGCATAAGGGAGAACTCTCTACTATTATTTTGGTAAAAAGACATAGCATCAAATTGCCTTCATTACACTTCCTTATAGTGTAGCTTTCATTCCACATCAGAGAAATGTCTTTTTGTGGGGACAAAGGTTAACACAGAGACTCACAGCCAGTCAACGTGCAGAGAATACGTTGACTAAGGAGCGCTCATCCTCAAATTGGACATCCATATCACTCCCTCTCCTCAAGTCCCAAGGAATAACCTGGAAGTGACAGAACGATCTAAAGAGCCAGAGGTCAGGGAGTGTCCCAGTTAGAGTTACTATTGCTGTGATGAAACATCATGACCAAAAGCAAATTTAGGAGGAAAGAATTTATTTGCCTTATACTTCCAAATCCTAGTTCATCATTGAAGGAAGTGAGGGCAGGAACCTGGAGGCAGGAGCCAATGCAAAGGCTACAGGATGGTGCTGCTTACTCGCTTTTTCCACGTGGTGTGCTCAGCCTGCTTTCTTATAGAACCCAGGACCACCAGCCCAGGGATGGCCCCACCCACAATGATCTGGCCCCTCCCACATCAGTCACTAATTAAGATGCCCCACAAGATCTTATGAAGGCATTTTCTCAGTGGAGGCTCCCTCCTCTCAGATGACTCTAGCTTGTGTCAAGTTGACAGAAAACTATCCAGCACAGGAAGGTATTCTGAACAATGAAGTCTCCTGGATCTTATAGCGCTGGTGCACTTCAAGAATTCACAGTAGTTGTAGCCACCTGCATAATCTCTACACAAGAGCAAGCCAGTCAATTATTCTAGTCTGGCTCTACCCCCAAGCTGAGGAGCTTTGGTCATGATAGGCTGATGAGAGGGAGATTCAATTTTCATTACTGGTATGGCTCCTGGTAGACAGTCCATGTCTGGTGAATGGCCCTATATCCATGTACACAAGGGCAGCAGTAGTTGGACCCAGTGGGTTAAAAAGGGGAGGGAGGGAGGGAGGGAGGGAGAGAGAGACAAAGAGAGAGAGAGAGAGAGAGAGAGAGACAGAGAGAGAGACAGAGAGAGATGGAGAGACAGAGAGACAGAGAGAGAGAGACAGAGAGACAGACAGAGACAGACAGAGACAGAGAGAGACAGAGAGAGAGAGGGAGAATGAATGTGAAGTTCAGAGGGAGATGTGGTATAGGGTCTGGAATTACTATAAGATGTGAGTAGGGAATGGGTAGTATCAAAACACATAAATATGTATGAAATCTTCAAAAGGTGGCTAAAACTTGTATTCATGTCTTTACAGCTCTAAAAATAAGGAATTCGACAGAAGTCACATAATAAGTGTCTTCTCATAACAACTTAGAAGAACAGGAGGCTGTGAATGCAAACTATTTCACATCATCCTTTTTACAGTAAAGTAAGGCAGAGACCAGTGGGTCACTATTTTAAAGGGGAGAAAACATCTGTGAGGGACAGAGGGGTGCCTGAGGGATATTGGTGAAACCAGGATTCACCTGAGGCAATCTGATTCAAGAGCCTTTGACCATGAACATGTATCAGGAATAGACATTAGGAAGCTAAATCCATTGTTCAGTCTGTTTGGAGAGATCTTGATAAAGCAGGGTCTATGTGGAATGACATCTATACTTTATTGTGTTTAAAACTGCTAAAAAAGAGATGAAGAAAGAAAATACATTTGGGGGCTCCTGATTGAGAGTAGTTGAATAGAATTAAATGGAGGTTATGTCATTAAATTTTTATTAGCTATGCAAATTCACTAATTAATCCCTTTTCTCACTGATACTTTGACCCTTACCTACAAAAGAGGGCCTTCTTCTTAACACTTAGAGGGAGCATGTTCATATGTAGTTATTTCTGTTAGCAGAAGGCAGTATTTTCACTTATAGAGAACAGAAATGCTCTCTTCAATTTACCTTATTTTTTTCCTGTTCTTGAGAAAAATAGTGGATAACAAATAAGCTACTTTTTCTCAAAAACAAAACAAAACAAAACAAAACAAAACAAAGAACAAGCAAATATAGCATAGAGATCAAACTTTTAAAAAGATAAATGTAAATAAATCTTTAAAGTAATCACTTAGTGATAAAAGAAAATAATTTAAATAAACATATACCCAAACAATTAAATAGCCAAGCATAGACATTTAAATAATTTCTTGCAAAGAAAAAATAACAACAAAATTGTAGAAAGAGAAATAGAGAAAGATGAAAATTTAGAAAATATTAAAAACAAGGTAAATCAATATATGAAAAAAACCATACAAAATGCAGAGAAAATTTGAATAAATTTGATGGTTAATGCATAGATTCCTAACTGGTAAACAAAGAAGCAAAATGTGGTACATTTACACAGTGGAGTACTACACAGCTGAGAATTTGTGACTCTAGAGTATATAGCTCCAACAAGTCATCAATGTCACCCCCACCAAGGGCCAGAGAACACAGTGGAAGAGGAGCAAAGAATGAGGGCCAGATGACCTGGAGGAATATTATCATCAACATGGAAGTTTTGATCTGCACTCTTGCTGACCTGGGCTGGTTCTCCTTTATTAGGCAACCTGGTAGTCCCCTGATCGTGAAAAGTCACCATACTGATGCTCTAATCAGTGTAGACACCCAATCTTCATAGCATTCCATAGCATAGAATTCCTAATCTCAAACCATCCTCTTGTCTAAGCCTCCAGAATAGCTGGGACTACACGCATATACCACCCGACCCAGTGGATGGAGTGTGACATAAATTCCTAAATGGTCTTTTATTAAAAAAAAAAAAAACCCAAGCCAGATATTATGGTAAATGCTGAAAGACCAGAGAGACAAAGGAACAAGCCACAGCTATCATCTCTTACCTCACCAACTCCTTATCCTGAAAAAGCTCTAGCTGAAAGGGCTTAAGCCAGAAAAAAAGCCTTTAGTTCCTGTCTCCTCAGGCCTTATGTACCTTTCTCTGCCCTGCCATATCACTTCCTATCTCAACTTCTCTAGTGCTGGCATTAAAGGCATGTGTGCTTCCCAAGCAAAGGCATGAGATCTCAATTGCTGGGATTAAAAGTGTGGCCACCACTGCCTGGCTCTGTTTCTCTCCTAAACTGAGTCCATCTCATGTAGTCAAGGTGGCTTTGAACTTACAAAGATCCAGACAGATCTCTGCCTCCTGTGTGCTAGGATTAAAGGTGTGTGTCACCACTGCCTGCCATCTATGTTAAATCTAGTGACTTGTTCTGTCCTCTGATCTTTGGGTAAATTTATTAGGGTACACAATATATCGCTACAGTGAAGTGTTATGAAACACTAACTTCTGGACATGGCATAACCATTGCACTCACAAACTCAAATAAGCTGTGGTAACCTGCAAAGGGCCTGTACAAGACTGTGCCTGTCAATGGGGGAGATCATTGTGAAGTTCCACTTCTTCCTCATGTGTTATTGGAAGTTAATGTTCACTGGAGGAGGCAGAGCAAATTTTCTTTAGTGGTGTAACCACTGATAAATTGACCAAATTCTAGTAAATGACTCTAAATTAGTTTCCATGCAAGCAATCATAACTAAACTGAGTGAGTTTCTCCCTCTCTCCCCCTCTCCCCCTCTTCCCCTCTGTCTGTCTGTCTGTCTGTCTGTCTGTCTCTCTCTCACACACACACACACACACACACACACTCACACACACACACACACACACACACATGAAAGTAGGAGGATATAGTGGGTAGAGGAAGGATTCATTGTGAAGGAGAGTGGAGTAAAAGAAGGGTAATGTGGATGAATATGATCACATTATATATTCACTTTTAAATGGAATTTGAATAGTTCTGATAAAATATCGGATCCTGAAAGGTTGGGTTATGAATATTGCTCGACTCGAAGGGTAACATTAGCAAGAATAGAGAGACAGAACTACTTGAAGAACACAAATGAGGATATCCAACATATGAAGAATTAGCATCCTGTCACTAAAACAGAGCAAACAACACACAGCATAAGTATTTGGGAGTATAATAAACAATATTCTTTTTTTCATTTTATTTTATTTAATTAATATTTTTTTAATTTACTTTATATGGCCCTCAACTGAAGAAGGAAAATGTGGTACATTTACACAACAGAGTATTACACAGCTGTAAAAGTCAATGACCTCATGAACTTTGCAGACAAATGGATGGAACATGAAAAAAAATCGTTCTCAATGAGGTAGCACAGACCCAGAAAGACAAACATGGTATGTACTCGCCCATAAGTGATATTAGGAATAAAGTACAAAGTTCATTTATAATACAGAAGGGTAAACTGTTTTAACAGGAAAAAATTAAGAGTTTCCGTCTCATATCAGAAGAGCTATCTGGTGTGGGACAGAAGAAAACCAAAAATGTAGGGACTATTATTTTCACAACTGTGACTACAGTTGTCACAATATTCTTTGCTTCATACTTGTTCGTGAGTCTCTATAACATTCCTTTAGATATATTACTATCTTAAAACTTTAACTTTCTGTCTTAATATTAATAATGTTTAAGTTTTTCACAGTGAACAGTAAGTTTTCCTAACTGAAGTCTCCAGAAAGATGATGGGGCACCACAACAACAATTCTACCTGGTCCATAATGATTCCACTGAGCCAGTAAACACCACACAAAGATTGGTTTTGGACTGCAACTGTTCAGAACTGTTCCAAGATGGCTGGCTGAGATGACCCATCATCTTACACCTCTAGCCAGAACTTCAGATGAGCTTTACCCCTTACTCTGAGACTGGCTACAGATGTTAAGTTAGTCCTCAACTGACTTAACCTTCGCCCTAGCTTTTTTTAAATGAACCCACAGGGATACCATCACCCTCTAGGCAGCAGTAAGCAATTCTAAGAAAATGATGTCCCCTCCTTCAACAGGATTTTGTTTTCTCAGAGTTGTGGATAATTGTCATCTGTAAGGGGTTGGTTATAAGGTGTAATAGGGTTGGGGTGGAACAATTAAGTTTAGACTCAGGAATCTCTTTTGGAAAAGAAAATAGGGAGATAGATAGGATGGGATAATAAGGTAGATTATTGTATCTCCTTGGAAACTAATTTAGCAACTATCAGCTTTAGATAATTTGCATTGGTATGAACTCTTGTATATTGATACAAATGTAAACTACTTTTATATTTCTGTTTAAGATAATTTGTATGTTGATACAAATTTAAAACTATATTTGTCATATTTTATGTATGTTCCTACTTCTGTTTAAAATATTTTTGTATATTGATACAAATGTAAAATTATATTTGTCATACTGTATTATATTCTGTTTCTGCTTAGGATAGTTTTTATATTGATACAAATTAAGGATATTTTTGTCATATTGCACTACACATTTCTACCTCTGATTAAGATATTTTTGTATATTGTCACAACTTCAAGGTCATTGTCCTTATACTGTACATCTGTTTACAGATTGTTTAATTTTATAACAAGAAGCTTTAGTCTTTAAATTGTATAGGTTGATAAGAGTTACAGGTTAATATTCACCCTTGTTTGTCAAACTTACAGTCATGTTAGTTAGGTTTTCTAGGTGAGCAGAGATATGTTTCAGATGGACAGGTAATCTTCACACACTTCATAGACCTAGAGAATATGACATTTAAATGTTTTAATAACTTAGAATTCTGTTGAAGTGAGACACAATTGCCCCTGGCAGCACTGATCTACTCCTGACAGGATGTTGGGCATCGAAGATACTCCATATAGAATTTGTCATCTTTTTGGCAAAAAGGGCCTTTTGGACAAAAAACTGCCCTTGCCTTGACTACTGACAGTAAGCATGCTGCTCAGTCCAGATGAGCAGGATACAAGGAAAAGCAACTGCTGAACCTTGCCAAGACTAGGTGCGATAGTCTTTCGAATTCTCCTGCTTCTGAAGTGGTCTGTCAGATATTCTAGGCCTATAGCCAATAGTGGATGCCCCAATGTTGCAGAGAAACATTAGGTGACTGTCAAGACAGCCAGCTGTTTCTGTCATTTCTTGCATACTTCAGAAGTTGCTTGCTTGCACTTCCTGTGTTTACTCAGGTAATATCATTTTCCTTCTCAGGTCTTGATGGGGTTGAAGACTAGATAGTTACCATCACAATACTCTCATATCTTAGCTAAGAGCATATCAAGTCCAATATTTAGATCCCTCAGGATAGGACAACTATTGGAGTAATCTCTATAATTTGCCAATTATCCTTGGTCTTAACATTTAGGATTTGTTTCTTGTTTGATGTTGTTGTTGGTTGTGGTTCCACTTTTGTTTATTTTATTATCTTTTCTTTCTTCTAGACAATACTTGATAATTGTTTTTATTGTATATAGTTTTATATTAGGTTCAGAACTTTCTTATTTAGACACAAAAGTGGAAGTGTTGTGGGAGAGAAGTCATGTGTTCACTCTGTTGGGTGGTTGGAGACTGGACAGTGGATTGTCATGACCCTTGGGCAGAACAGAGGACACTAACAGCTGGAAAAGAGGTGAAGTTTATTTTTTCTGTATCTGTGGTGATATTTTATTTGTGCTGAAATGAGATATTTTATTTGTATGTTAATAAATAAAGTTTTCCTGGAGATCAGAAGTCACAGAGAGCCATAAATAGAAGTCAGGTGATGGTGGCACATGCCCTTAATCTGATCACATGGCAGGCAGAGTCTCTGTGTGTTCAAGGACACAGCCAAGCACGGTAACACACAACTTTAATCTCAGTACTAGCCATAGAGACCTGGAGGTCTGTAAAGTCAGGCAGTGATGAGGAAGTGAGGTGGCTGGGTTAAGAGCCAATGAGAAGGCAGAACAACAAGGCAATAAAGGTGCATGTTAGACAGGAAGACTTTCTCTTGGGAAGCTACAGTGACATGGTGAGCTAAGGTTACTTGGCAGCTATTGCTCTGATCTCCATGGCTTGCACCTTCTGTATTTGGCTCTCTATTTCTTCTTATTTAGTAATGCTGGTTAGAAATTCCTCTACATGTATCCATGAGTGTATTATCCCCACTTTATATGTTAGTAAATTCCTGAGTTGCTTTAACAGGATCCTCTTATGAATTTGTGTAACACCAAACCAATCTGGATTGAAAAAAAAATTATATTATTCAAGGGTTAATTTGTTAAAGAACCCATTGTTGCTAAAGAACAATCAATCTAACATACCTTGATAAATCACTGTAATTTCAAATGGAAAAACTAGCATTTAAAAGTATTGTTTTTATCTAATCACAACAGAAATATCCAAAATAGAAAAATATATCATATTGGTTTCTCAGGTCTACTCAGCTCCAGTTCAACAACAAATTCTTCTCTTTTTCCTTGTCCTCCTTGTCCTCTTCTTCCTCTTCTTCCCTTACGATCTTTCCTCCCCTGATCCTTTTGTTCTTTTTCTTCTGTGTTGGGGTATGAACTCAGAGTCTTTTATTTGGTAGGTCAGTACATTCCCAGTGAACTGGAATATTAACCCTTGAACAATATTTTGTGAGTTGTAACATAAAAAAGGTAAATATATAAATTTCATGCCCACTGGTATTATTGTTATCATTATAAAACAGAATAGAAAATTAAGACTTGTGACTTAATACTCAAATATATGAGTGGACTGATTTGATTATTGTCTTGAAATCTAGCCAATCAGAAGAAGTATAAAGAGGAAGGAAGAGATGGAAAAAAAAAGAGGAAGAGGGAGATCAAAATAAGTAAAAGAAATTTGAATAACTCTGAACAACAAAAATGATATACATCATCAATAAAAATATGTCAATATTGAAATTAGACTTCAAAATCTATATTAATTAGTTCATAGGATATAATGTAATTACAATAATAATTGACAATGTCAAATATTAATATGGCTGACCAAAAATCAAGAAAAAAAATTTGCAATTGGTAGGAGACTTTAAAGGACAATGCCATTATCATTCTGTAAACAGAATCAATAGATATTGAGTTTGCTGAATCAAAAACTAGAATTTAGATATCTTCTTTTCAAAGTATTGAGTTATTTAAAGGTCATTTCTGGGAGACCTCTAATTTCAGTTCAACAGTTTTGGATTATTCAAAGTGGAAAACAGCAAACTATAGGAAACAAAAAGAAATGTATACCATGAAGCAAACATTAAAACCCAAAAAGACCCATTATGGATAAAACAAAAATCAGGTGCATGAAAATTAAACACACAAAAAATATCTCTTTAGGAAGTCTCAACTCAACCCAAAGGTAAAATGTCGTAACTTTCAGGACCTTAAATTCATGACTACAGTGAGTTTTGTAGTAGTTCATTTAGAACACATTTGACTCTCTTATAAGAAACAAACATTTTTCTCAGACCTCTACACCTCAGGCTCACAATTCTACTTCCCAGAATAATGTGGTGTTTGCACTCATGAATCCAATAGAACTCCCCCTTAGCAATGAATGGCTGGGGAATGGCCATGTGACCTCATTTTGTCTAATAGTACAGTGGTGAAAGAGAAGGAGGCATAATAGTCATCTGAAAATATTCTTTGGTTTGGAATGAAACAAAGAATCTTCTTTTCAAATGAAACTTGAGCTCTGTATAGTGTGAACACAAAGTGTACCACCCTTGAAATAGTAATATAGTCTGTGGATCACAGAATGGAGACTCAGGAAACACAGGGCCCTGAAATATGCTGTTTCAAACAGAACAACCTCAAGCTCCACATCACACTCTTAACACTTCTTGATAGGTGAACCAACACATTTTATTTTCAGTCAATTTGAAGTTGCTTTTGTTTATTTTTTTTGGTGTTGCATAGAGCATCACGTATCTGAAAAAAATTATAAAAGAAAAAGAGTAAAGCAGTTAAATATTTCACTAAACATTTTTTTTGCTTCTCATGTACTGTGCATGGCAATACAGAAATTAGTGTACATGCAAGGCTAAAACATACACATAAATGTACACAGACATTTAAATATAATGACACATACATATAAAGAGAAGAAAACCAACAAGAAGGAAGAAGAAGAAGAATAGGGGTTTTTGAAGAATACATATATTCATACATAATCTACACACATATGTTACATATGTATATAAAATATATTTTATTTATAATTATATAGAACAAATAAGCTATATATATCTTACATGGAACATATACTATATATGTTAGATACTATGTATACAGTATATAACATTCCATGCTAATTCTTTGAAGGCACATACCACTTTAAGAACACAGATTATTTAAACTATTTTCATTTTGACAGCAAATAAATCCTTGCTGTCTTTAGTATCTGTTTTTATGGGGAAAAGTCTGTATTGTATCTTTGGCTATAGTCCACTGTTGAGATGTTCTCAGCAGGAATAGAGTAGAAATTTGTAGTCTGGCTGAGGCTAGATTTCCTATTTCATTATCAGAAAAGAAATGATAGAACAAGATGCTTCTATAGCCTAGTCTTTCTGGAGCATTCACATATACAGAATAAAGAGATAATATACAATTTTAAAAAGAAAAGGTCCATCTACTGAGTACATTTTGCAGAACAATTTCTCTCTAGGCACACACATTGTACTGGTGTAAAATAAAGATCTTGTTTATCAAGGACAGCACATTTTAATGGCTTGGGAATTAAAATCTGGTTTCTGTAACCCCTTTGCCCTGTTGCAGTAAATTAAATTTAATGCTGACAGGAGTCATACACACTAGACTCGAAAGCAATAAATTTAAACACCAAATTAATGCAACTGGACTGAAATGGAGGGTCTTGAAAGAACATTATGGACAGAACTGGCACCTGTTGTAATTGTTCTCTTCAGAATGGGGTAATCAGATCTAAGAAGGAGAAATGCAAAATCAACTGCTGACTCTGAAGCCTCTGGATTGGGGGAACTGGATGGTATGTCTCCATCCAACTTCCATTAGGAGTATTTTATGAACAGCTTATTAGACATCACTGTTATGGCAATACCATTTTGAAAGAAGATCAATGGAAGGACATTGTAAATATATTCTGGAATGTTGGGAAATGTATCTTTACTAAGAGGGTAACTTTTCATTCTTCTTCTGCATCATAGACAGAAGCAATTTTTAAAAACAAATATTTAATTTTCAGGAAATGTACACATTATTTTTGTATGGGTTAAATGTTCCATCAAACACTTTTAATCAAAGCAGTAACTAGTTGAGATAATCATTTTGCTTATCTGGGACTGGAAGGGAGGACAGTCTAAGAGGAATCTTGGTACTTGATTGTAATGTTGGCATCCTGCTAGAACTACTTTGCCTCCAGATTCCTGATGTGAAACATTCCTGTGCCATTTGATTCTTTAAAATTATTCCTACTCAGTGCTCAAAACTCAAATTACCCTGATCAATACAAGGGCTCAAGAACCATAGCTTTTATGTCACTTAGTGGACCATTTTTCATCTGGTTCTTGCTAAATGTCATTCAGTGTGTTTTGGTGATAAAGATATGACAGTATCAGGGATTCAAGACATATATGCCCCTTCTTAATGGAACCTAATAAGAAAGTAAGATTTTAAAGCATAGTGTCTTGGGATACTCACATGACAAGCTACAGCTAATTTCAGTACATGTTTACCTAAAGCATGCTGTAGTATTGAAGTAAGAAAACCATAGAAATGGTGAACATGATTAATTCTGGAGCATGTGGAATGTATGTGGCTATACAGGGGGTGGTAGCACAAAGTCCTGCAGTGACAGAATAATTTTATATCTTGATTACGGTGCAAGTTACATAAACTACATGTACGACAAAATTGTGTGCAAATACACACACACACACACACACACACACACATGCACACACACAGAGCATGTAAATGTAATTCTGGGGCTTCATAGGTTCCTAATTGACTTTAGGGGTAGGATATTCACGTTAAGTCTACTATTTAGTAAAGATTATTTTTCTAGCTATGTCAGGTGTTATCTGAGTGAAAGGTACACCAGCTTCCGCTTTTTGTACATTTTCTCAAGCTTTTGGGGATTCTGTAATTATTTCAAAAATAAAAATGTAGGAGGGGTTGTTAATAATAATTGGAAATTTCCTTTTAGGTTGGTACTTTGAATATAAGCATGTAATCCCGAATTGGTTGTAACTTTATCTTGTTTAACTTTTGTAAAAGTATCATTAGAACTATTGGGAAAATTTTTGTTTTTCTCTTTTGGGGATGTAGTCAAAAAGTGCAGGCCAAATTGGCAAGAAGACACATTGACGAAGTCCTGGCTCTTTCTGCTATGAGGGATTACCTTTCCTAATGTACAGATGCTTGTTAAAAGTCTTAATATTATTATGATTTTTTTTGTCCTTTTTTACTGCTATCAGTGGACGCCACCTGGAAGAAAGGCAGCAGGGCAGCCTTGTGTACAAGGTTTTCCCATTTTACCAACAGATTGCTCTCATGCTTTTGGGGAAAGAGCAACCTTAGAATGATGAATGCTTGTCCTATTAAAAGCTCCTCCAGCACAGGCATTATTGATAGTGTGTAAAAAAAGCCATCCATTTTAGTGCAAATGAAAATTGAAACAGAGAGAACATTGTGTCTTCACCCCCTAATATATGATGTTGGCTCATGAGCAGTATGATTGTTGTGAGCTGAAAACAGCTGTCCAGAGTCCTCACGACCTTCACCCACCTCCCACTGGTGATCACAGGGACACTGGATTGGCAAGGAAAGCTAGCTCCCTAACATTGACATAATAAGCCCACAGCTGTTAGCAGGGCATTCAAGCTCACTCATGGTCTAGTGTCATTTTACCCTTCCGATTTATCATCTCTCAGTTCAAAAAAGAATGTAGTAGTCATCTGAAATTATTGCCATTATTATTATTCTCAGATCTCGATATGTTCTTCCTAGATATTTATGTTTATGCCATTTCCTCTATCTTAAAAGTGTGTCCCATCTTTTCTGTAACTCTTTAAAGTTCTTTTCCTTCATAGCTCAGCTCAGTTTTGCCACTAGAATCTCTCCACACTCCCATTTCTCATACTTCATGCTCCATTACATCATCAGGAAACCTGTAATGGTTTTACATCTGTGAAGGATGTTCTTACAATGTGGAATCATGGGTCAGATGCATGCCTGTCTCCTGATCCAGAGAATGCATTTCATAACTGCTGAGCCATCTCTCCAGCTCCTGAGGATGCATTTATTAAGGTCAGAGACTGTAGCTTTTGGCGTCTCTGGTGTCTAATGCAATGCTTAGAAGATGGCATGCAGCTAATTGTTTGCTTCAAGAAGGAAAGGAGGCATGTGAGGTTAGAAAGCTGATTATTTCCTTAAGAAGCCTGACTCAGTCTTAGCCACCATCGATGCTAGTTATCAGAAACTGGGGTTGTCTACCTGGCAATTCTCTCACTTGCCAAGTTTTGTCAACTCTGTAATAATGCTACAATAGTTTTGTGTTGAGTAACACAGTGCTCACCTCAAAGAGCTTTGTCTATGAAAGAGAACATCCCATGATTTTCAGTGGCAGGACAAAAAGCTTGGGGCCCTCCATGCTAGACAATTAACAATCATGCATTAATCTTTCTCCATCTTTACTGGGTTTGGACCCAGTCCTGGAAATCATCACCCCCTGATAGGAGAATTTCAAAATAAATTAGCAGTTAATTAATTCAAGAACCCCTAAAAGTAATGAGAGTAAAGATGTCAGGATGAAATAATACATTTCTTTGAAAAATCCACTCAACTATTATAATTGTTTTGAGATTTCATTAAGAATGAAAACCCTAAGGGGAAGGCTAAAAGTGGAGCTGAATTGTGATTTAGTTCAGAGAAGCAACCATTACAGAGGTAGTGTGAAAAAGTTAACAGGTTATTAAGCTTAGAGCCAGGCAGACTGGGTTCTAAATCCCAGTTTCATTCATTCTGTGCTGTGAGGTGTTGTCCAAGTCTTCTTTTCCAGCCTTTGTCTGTAAACTCTAAATATTAATGTCTACATTACAGGACTGTTAAAAATAAAATGAAGTTACATGTTAGAGCTGGCATCCTGTTGGTGCTCAATAGATATCTTTGCATTTACCATTCAAAAGGAAGCATCCTAAGAGAAGATTTGTCATATTTCCATGTTCTTCATTAACATCAGAAGAACCAGAGCTCTGGAAATGGAGATGAAGTGGAAGCAACTACATATAAAGAACTAAGATCACTTAAGAGTTTGGTAGACCACACCCAACTTATTTCAAATGGGAAGAAAACTGAGCTCTATGTAATCTTACCTTCGTCTGGTGTAACAGCGTAAAACTGTGGATTCTCCCACAACCATGCACATGCAGGCAGTACTAAAGGGAAGGAGCACATGAATTCCAGAGGGAAAAGTAATGGGCGGGGATATGGGGGGAACTGGGGGTGAATTTGATCCAAATATGTGATATACACGTATAAATACTAAGAAAATGACCTTTAAAAACTGTGGATACCTAAAGTGAAGGTGGTAAATCACAGTGACCCTAATACTTGGACTCAAAATTCCATCTTACAGCTATAGAAAGATCATGGCTTTTAGGTCCAGCAAGAAGTAAACTTCAGTTCTGATTCAGAGACTTAGTTTCTTCACACTGAAAAATATTTCATCCCTCTGAAAGTAACCAACCCTTCAAAGTCATTTTGTTGGTGGCTTGGTATATAGAGCATTACCTCCCAGAGTAAATTACTAAATGTGATTATAAGCAGCTAACACAGTACCTGTTCCCTATTAGGTCAATGTTATTGCTAGTTTTCTGCTTAACTTGGATATTAGGCTTGGTTTTCAATGGCAGACAAGGGCTCGGTCACAAAGCAGTGTAAATGATAAACATACACATGTAATAATCTTTTCAGGGGGTTGAAATTATATTATATAGATCCCTAGAAATTCAATGCCACCCAAAGAATGAATAGATAAAGAGGAAAAATTTGGGCAAAGTTTTTAACTTTGACCTGTTTTATATTGATGTAAAAATAGATATTACTAAGCAAAAATAGATATTACTAAACAAATATCAATGTAATGATTGGGTATGGAGTGTGGAATGATGACCTAGCTACAAATTTTCCTTTTATATTAGAGAAAACAGATACTAAAGAAGGAAAAAGGGATGGCCAGGTATAACTCTGCCAGGGGCATAGATGATGATACACTGGATACTTCACATACAGTTGCTACAAATCCCACTATACAGGTCATGGAAGATAAATGCCTAGTGATACCCAGGTGAGAAAATTGTATGCTTAATGCCAAGTTTTCCTCCAGGGAATCTGTTCACCTAAAACTAACTATATAACGCAATTGTTTCAGAATTGTTTAAGTATCTTTATCCCCAAAAGAAAAGTACTACCTGCCATGGATGACTTGTTGGAAATACAACAATGGACACCAAGGCCTGAGATGAAAGGAGGTAGAGGGGAGTGGAGCACCATCCAAGTGTGTTGGTTTAAATGAGAATGGCCCCCATATGATCATGTTAGTGCTGGGTCTCTAGTTTGAGGTACTGTTTCAAAGGAATTAAGGGTTGTGGCCTTGTGTGTATCACTGGGGTGGACTTGCAGACTCTGAGGCTTCAAAGGTTCATGCCATTCCCAGTTAGCTCTAGCTGTATGGTGCCTATGCATAAGGATCTAAGCTCTCAGACACTACTCCAGTAGCATGTGTACCTGCCAGCTGCCATGCTTCCCATCATGATCTCACGGCCTCTAACCCACTGGAACCACAGTCCCCACACTCTTTCTTTTATAAGTTGCTTTGGTCATGGTATCTCTTCACAGCAATAGAAAGGTACCTAAGACACCAGGGCGGTTGGCAATGTGTTCTATGAACCATGAAAGTTTATTAAATCAGGATGTACATGCAAGTGTAAAGCTATCACATCTAGGTTTCAGAGCTAGAGACAGGATCTGCATTGCCTCTCAGTATCTGTGGACCTTGAGCAAATACCTTCCCTCTTCCATCCTCCTTATCTGTAAAAGGAGATTCTTGAGCAGATATTCCCATTACCATTTCCAAGTCTAGCATTCCTAAGTTAGCTGAAAATAATGTCATTCCTTCCTTCATATTCCAGGAACAGAGGACCCAACAGGTCTTCTCTGTTATTTATTCACCCCAAGTGCTTGACTTTGTTACTGGAACATTATTGGTTCATTGGGGGACACTGCCTCTTGACTCTTGTTCTGTCCCACATGACAAAGGCAGCAGTGAATTGGGTCAATCAGGCAGTGAAAGACATATTATTAAATTTGTATCAATCTTCACATAGTCTCTGGCACCCAGATTCATTTCCTTCCCCTACAACCCTCATCTGTCATTTTGAATTCCATGAGACTTTTCCCAAACAACTGAAATAAATGTTCCAATTCTTACCACACACCCCAGTCTGCAACTCAGCAATGTTTATTCTGGAACATTTCACTAAATAGCAAGCAAATAATACACTAGCTAAGAAAGAGCAGTATTATTATTGTTTTCATTGAATATTTAATTGAATGATTGTAACATAAAGATCAATGATGAGGCGTTGATGTATTATCTAGTCATTATTTGGTATTTTGTTTAGTGGCAGGCACTACAGTGCTGCTGTTTGTAATACAGATGCATTAATTATTTGTCATCTGGAGACTGGCAAATAGTGGAGAAATAATTGCTTTGTAAAGATAAGATATTTGATATAATGGGGAAAGTTCCATGTACTAGGCACTTTAGTAGGTGTTAATGTGTCATAAATAATTTTGGTTACATATTTATTTTGGGGGGTATTTATGGAAAGCAAGAAGAAGAACATGGAATAAGGTTTAATATTCCTGCTTCATGGATATTTAATTTGATCATTAAAATCTCATCAATAATCATACCTTATGATAAAAGCAATCTATTTTGGAAGTGAATATACTGGCTTTTTAACTTTAAAGTCTTTTAACAGCATGTACTCTGAATCCTTCAGTGAGACCTACAGATTCTAAACCATCTGATTCTTTCTTTTCCATTTTGTCTGAATTTGTTCTTGACTTGCTCTCCATAATAAAGGACTACCCTGTCCTCAGAGTATCCTTTCTCTCCATTCCTACAAGACTCAGAGTGTGTCCAGTCAAGCTCTACTTTCTAATTCTAGTCTTTAATGAACTCTTTTACTGAAGAGTCCTTGATGTTCTTTATCCAAGTATTGACCTCTCATCCATGCCTTCCTTTCTTGTATGATTATAGACTTTACTAGCATACAACTTACTCTATACAGTTAATATGTTTTTTACAAGTTTGGCCTTGCCCCCTTCAAAATGATATAAACCTCATATATAACAACAGTATCAGGGATCATGCTTATTTAGCCTTATCTAACTAAATCTTTCATCCCATATATAATGATGCTCAGTAAACTGTGTGAATAGCTAAAATTACATTGTATTACTTTGCTTGTACATTTCTCTTTATTTGGTCTAGTAAAATATGGGCTTGGTAGGTAATGAACTATTACAAAAAAGATAACAGATGAATTTTTAGATCTTATAATAATATTGATCAAAGCAATATTTGTTTATTTAATTCATTTTATTCAAATTGTTTATTCCACAATGGCTAGTGTTAGCTGGGATCCAATAAACATTGCAATGATATTATAAAATCAAGGGCAGATGTGATTCTTCATTTTTTGGATTCAGATTTGCTTCCCAAGGGCAAGGGAAATATCTACTAACCAATGCTGTCTTGAGTATTTCTGTACATGTTGACTCTGTTGGCTGGATAGACTCTTGCAGAAGTTGAATGCTCCCACACTTAATGCAAGCTGTCTATATGGTATATAGAGCTTAGGATGTTATCATGTCATTAATACTATTTATTAAGTTCTCAGAGTGAACACAGTGCTATGTAACATGTATTTTCTTTCTTCTAAAGGCTTGAGTCCTTTGAAATTGGCATTACATGAAGGGAAAAATACATCAGTTTCATTATTTGTTAAGGACAGAGAACAGAAAAGTCTTAGTATGGAATCTAATACACCTCCTAATTTTTCCCTTCCTTGCCTGAATTTGCCCTACCTACCACTGAAATTTTTGTCAAATTCAGATTGATGAAGTTGTCAACTACAGGTGAATACTTCAGGGGATTGCTAACTTTGATCTTACTTGAAATCTGTATATAGTAAAAATAGTGAAAAGCTATCGGATTTATTTTTTGATGGTAATGTAACCATGAAACTAAAATGAAAAAAGTATGAGCGAGATAGAGTGTATGCTAATTTCATTTCATAACATAAATAATACAGTCTTAAACAGATGTTTAGTCAAAATAATTCAGTTGTTCTTATATAGAGAGGTAGATTTACCATAAAGAGAAAAATTTGAAAACTCAATCTCCTTCCATTCATTATAAGCTGGAGCTCCCTTTGAGCACATTATTCTGATTTTCATTTGGGTATGTTTTATATTAATTTTAATTACATCAATTTTGAGAGAGAGAGACAGAAATAGAGACAGAGACAGAGACAGAGACAGAGAATATGAGAATGAGGTGTCTATGTTATGGTATTCATGATGCAGGCCTGAGGACAACTTGCAGGACTTGTTCCTCTCCTTCCACTGTATGGGTCACTGGGCGTGGACTCAGAACTTTAGACTCAGAGGTAAGCTACTTTACACACTGAGCCACCTCACTGGCCCCATGCTCTTGTATTTGAAATTCCACCATATGGATATGAGAAATAGCTTGGTAGACTAATGGAACACGATGCCATTCCAAAGACCTATGTAGATGAATGATGATGGTTTATGAGACAGAGAGCTGCATAAACTTGTGAGAAAATTGGGCTGTTTGATCCCCAATGATAGGACTAGTGGGCTAATATGTGGAGCCATGCTGTGAAGTGGATACTTGCATGTCTAATATGTAGCATGTGATTGGTGAAGTGGACATTAGCTGTGCTCAGCACATTTTGCACAGCTCTCGGAGACTTGGGAATTATCTATTATGTGAGTTCCACTTCCCTAAGGCAGAAAGCAGCAAGTGTATAGACAGGGGGCCTGGATTTCAATGATTGTATCCACTTGGGCAATAGTTTGATTAGGAAAGATCCCCCTAGCTTTGGGGAGCAGCACACAGGGATTCTAGTCTTCAGATTCAAGTTCATTAGCAGTAACAGCAGTGTTAGCACCCAGCTGTTCAGAGGCCGAATCTTTGCTGGGACAAACCTATGGTGTGATTTGGGAAAACCAAGTTCTCCAGAGTCTGATTTTCTATCATTCCTGGCCTTTTTAATATATGGCTTTACTGCTTAAACTTGTCAGAGCATATTCTGTTTGCAAGTAAGAACAATGAAGAGCACAATTCATACTTGGGATGTACAAAGGATGCTTCCCAAATCAATAAGATAAAAGAGCTTAAAAATGAGCAAGCTATTGAGAGGAGAAAACCTGAATGGAATTGTTAAGTAATGTATGAAAAGATGCTCTCCAGCTTCAGTAATCAAGAAATGCAAATTAAATGACTGGGAAGATGCTTCATACTCAACAGATAGGAGGACGCTAGACATCTACTAAGATTAGCTGAAGGAGAGGATGCAAAGACGTGACAAAAGATAAACTGTCACTTACCAATGATGAAATGATAAATTGGTGCAGCCATGTGGCCAGGCACGGTTAGCCCAAGTGGAAGCTGTGCAGACCTATGACACACAAATACATACACAGCAGAAATCCTTTCTCATATCCTCTGGGAGGCATTTACAAAGATGTTTTCCAGAACTACTTCTATTATTAAAGATTTAACAACTCAGAAAATCAAAAGGAGCAAGTCAGATAAAATCACACACAGGTTTTCTTCAATAAAGTTTCATGCAGCAATCAAAATGAAAAGACATAGTAAACATAAACCAGTGACAAATATTAAATCAAAGTTAAGTGGCCCAAAATGAAATAGAATAAGTAATGGGGTCATATCAGCATCTGCATTTTACACACACGCACACACACAGTTTCTGGATAGATTGGCAGGCCTACTGTCATAGTATTGCCTTAAAAAGTCAATGAACTAATTGCATCCTAATAATAAAGTACTAAAACAAGGCATGAGTACACCAGATTCTAATATATTATTCCTCTTCTTGAATATATATTTTACATAGATCCTCTTAAAATTTATTATTAAGAACAGTATACATATTCAAGTGTGACAAAGAGAAGGAAAGGAGGGGGAAAATGGATAGCCAGAGAATAATAGCAGCAAAGTCAGAGTCTTCATCAAGAGGTTTCACTGCATAGAACATAAAATGTGTAGCAAGGATACCTTGTCAGCCTTTGCTTATTAGTTTCTGACGGAATGGGTGAAAATCCTGCAAATCAATTACACTGGTGGACAACGTGGGATTCTGTATCATGAAGATGCAGTTCTGTGGCCTACATCCCTTGTGTGAGCATATCATAGATATTCAAAATTGCCAGTTCACTGACTGGCCCAATCCATCACTAACTTAGTTGACTCAATCATGAAAATAGTGTCTGTAAATGTTCTGCATGGTGGGGTTACAACTTTAAATGTCAAAGTAAAAAGTGATTTTAAAATATGAGTGAACAGGTTGCATTTAGGAATATATATATATATTCCATGTATATTATACACAGTGTGTAGGTATATATACATATATGCATGTAATAGCAATTAATGAAAATAGACATGATGATTTTGAAAGAGAGCAAGGAGAGGTGTATAGTTAAATTTGGAGGCAGGAAGTGAAAGAGAAAATGATTAATTATACTATAATTTCAAAAGGAAAAGAAAAATATTTTTTAAATGAGTGAATAATACTCAAAATTACCCCAGAAAAACCTATTGAAAAACTCAATGGGAAGTTAATTTCACCAAGGTTTAATACAATATCTTCTCTTTTGCCTTGAAAATTTTTTTCTCTAATTTATCTGTTAAAAGTAATACAAAAGTGTTTTTGAAAACTGCCTTACATTCCTGGGTGAAATTCTACTAACAATGTATAACTTTAAATGATACAGTCACACCCTCAGAAGCAAAATGTCTTTGCATTCAGAGGCATGACTACAAATCCGAGTTTCCCTGTCAAGGTTACTGTTCCATGTTCAGTAGGGAGTGAAGTGGCAGATAGCGTTATGTGCTATTAAAGTAACAGGTTTTCTTTCCTCTGTTGTTATAGACTGAGTGTACACAATAGAATTCATGTAAGGTAACTGAGAATATGTGATTCAAACTTAAATGTCACAGTTTAATTATTACAAAACCCTTAAATAACTGAAACAGCCCAGACACATCCATGCCATATTAACATTCTTGAAGCGATGTCTTCTGATCTATTTGTTTATTTTGGATCAATCTGTGAGAGAAGAGCTCCTTTCTAAAACTTCCCCACTATGCTCAACTTCTAGGAACTGATAGACCCATGCCTGCAAAAGACTCATTCATCCTAATACTCTACCATGTGCCTCCCTGCCATGCACTTTGTCTGTGGTGCCACTCTAGGGAGAAGGCATTTTAAAAACAATATACACGGTGTTGTCTACTTCAATGATAGAATATTTGCAAATACTCCCATAAGAAATAAGGGAGTAGGGTTGAGGATTTAGCTCAGTGGTAGAGCGCTTGCCTAGCAAGCACAAGGCCCTGGGTTTGGTCCTCAGCTAAAAAAAAAAAAAAAGAAAGAAAGAAATAAAGGAGTAATGCCTGTTCAAATAAACAAGGTGAGATGTAAAATAAACAAATAAATATAGAAGCCCAGACATGAATTAGAAAATTAATGACTTCAAAAATAAAATCGAGTGAAATATATGTTGGGAACAGACATTTGAAGAATTCCAAATGTTAATCAATATTATGCTCATCAGAGTAAAAGAATGTTTGGATATTACACAAAAAACAAACATTAGAATGGAAAAGAATGAGTTCAGGTTCAAGAGAGTGCTATATACTATAAGGGTGATAATAATTTAGCCATATCTATAAGATATAATTTAGAAGAATTACATAGTTGCATTCCAATGTAAACCATTTAGGCAAATAAATTAATATATCAGCACATGCCAAGGAGAATAATGCTTTGGTTACCTATTGCTGTGTAACAAAACAAAGTATAACTTAACTGTCCTAAATTTATTAATGTTTACAGTTTTATAGTAGGATAATTTTTTTTTTTTGCTTTCAGCTAGATGTTCTACCACTCCAAGTTGGTTAGGGCTATTACAGGTCATTTTTACTTGGTTGTATTTAGCTAACATGTGGCCTGGGCTATATAAATTCAATGTTTTCAACTTACATGCCTGGCGACTCAGTGGTCTACCTCCAACCTCTTTCAATAAGTTATTATTTCATAATAATAGTATAGGCAAGAGTCAGTTTCTGCCTTACTTACAGTTTGGTCAGAGTATTCTTGATGTAGTATAGTGGAGGGTTGTTTTGGACATTTTGCAGATGTATTTATAGCCTTCCTGCTCTCGACCACAAGACATATAACAGCCATGTCTCTCAAGCTGTAACAAAAATGTCTTCAGATATTAACTTATTACCAAAAGATTCCTGAGGCAAACTTGTCCCTGGTGGAGAACTAGGGATCTCACTCAATATTTTTGTTAAAGCATGACAGCTGGCTTCCCAATCAACAAAGAGGAAACTACCTTTTAAAGGCCAGGGGCCAGAAACCAAAGACAATACTTTTTATGACATCCCTTTAGTCAAAGGAGATTATATTCCAATTCAACACAATGAGAGAGAGATTGACATTCCCCTCCAAAGGGATGGGAGGTTTAGAATTTTTAGTTGACTTTATGTATGTTGGCTCTTATCTGACCTCTTCTTCCCTATCTTGTGATTTTTATGATGTGTTCCATTATATCCTTATACTGTGCAAACTATGATAGGTCACCACTTCTAAAATAATATTGACACTTCATAGTGGCATGTAGTCTGTCAATGTGTTCAGGATAAATAGACTCAACCATACATTCTAGCATGATATGGATTGTGTACCTTTTGTTAAATTAAAATAAAATACCACTAACTATTTCTTTATGTTCATGTTTATATTTGTGTCATTGTATATTTTTATTGCAAATTGTTAGGCCTATTACAAATTTTAAATGAAATATCAATGACAAGCCCTGTGCACATTTCCTGGTGCTTAATTCCTGTTTATTGTTGTTGTCAGGCAACTATGGAGGTGTTCCCTTCATATTCTACTTGTGAATTTGCACAAGTTCATTCAAGTATGGCTCTTATGAATTGATACCTATAGACTTTGTAGCATCTACTCTTGTCTACAAAATTCATGCCTTTTCAAGCTAACCATGAATGACTTCTCTCTCTGGATTTACCATCTACTACTCCTCTTTTCTTTTTCCTGCTATGCATGAATGCCAGTTACATAGTTGCTCCTGTCTTTACTGCCATTCTAAAGAGTCCTTTTGGTGAGGTTTTTTTTTTCAACTTGAATTCAGTTAAAACCAGACTTTTCTCATTGATTATCAATGAATAATAGCAATATTATATATCTTTAATAAACTAATAATCTCTGTTTTTTAAATATAGCAGTTTAAGATTTCAAAGTGAAGTGTTTTGGTTCTGCATTTTGTTATTTGTAACTTTTATTTATAAAGAAAGTTTACTTTTGGATATTGTGGTGGTTTGAGTAGGAATGGCCCCCATATGCTGTGGATAATGCTTTTGTACCCTGGTTTAATAAAACACTGATTGGCCAGTAGCCAGGCAGGAAGTATAGGTGGGATAAGCAGACAAGGAGAATTCTGGGAAGAGGAAGCCTGAGTCAGGAGACGCCAGTCCCCTATCCGGGTAGCAGCATGTAAAGGTACACAGGTAAACCCATGGAACATGTGTCAACATTTATAATAACAGAAATGGGCTGAGTTTAAGTGCTAGAGCTAGTCAGTCATAAGCCTGAGCTAATGCCTGAGCAGTTTTAATTAATGTAAGACTCTGTGTGTTTACTTGGGTTTGAGTGATTGAGGACTGGGTGGGACACAAGAAAACTTTCAGTTACAAATGATGCCCAACATGGGGTGCCAATTGTAGATGAATTTCTAAATGGTATTATTAAATAAGAAACACAGAGCCAAATATAGGGGTGAAAGCCTTAGAGATCAGGGAAATAGAGCCACCAACTTTACCTCTCCAACATATAGAATAACAGAAATGGGCTGAGTTTAAGTGTAGGAGCTAGTTGGTGGTAGGCCTGAGCTAATGGCCAAATGGTTTTAATTAATATAAACCTCTGTATGCTTTCCTGGGTCTGAGTGGCTGCAGACCAGGTTGGACACAGAAAAACTTCCAGCTATACCCATAGACTCATATATTTGAATGCTTAGTCCTTAGGGAGTGGCACTACTCGACAGATATTAGGAGGTGTGGCCTTGCTGGAGTAGGTGTGGTCTTATTGAAGGAACTATGTTACTAGGTGTGGGTTTCGGGGTTTCCAATGCTCAAGCCAAGCCCAGTGTCTCTCTCTACCTTCTGCCTGTGTATCCAGATGAGGAACTCTCAACTTGTCTAGCACCATGTCTGCCTGTGTGCAGCCATGCTTCCTGCCATAATGATAATGAACTAAATCTCTGAAGCAGTAGCCAAGCCCCAATTAACTGCTTTCTTTTATAAGTTGTCATGGTCATGGCATCTCTTCATAGCAATAGAATACTGACTAAGACAGATACTAAGTCAGATTAAATGAAATTTATGTTGCTTAAATACTAGTATACTATGATTCTATTTTAATTCATTGTATATTTCTCAAGGTTTATTAAGTTGTATCAGCGATACTTAGGAACAAATATGTAAAGGAACAATGCAAGCTTCATAATTTTAGTCTACAGGCAATATGCTATTTCTAAATTTTGCAAAGAATGAAAATTTATGCAAACATAATTTAATGGTCACAGTCTTTGAAAGGTAGTACTTAATACATCTCTGTTTAGTCATTAAAATTTACCTGAACTTGAGCAATAAAATTCTAATATAATTATGATTCCAATATGAATACTAGGTAAGTACCCAGGTGAAATCTGATTACAATTTAGTCAGAAACAGTCACAGTCACACTAGACTTTCAGCCTCTCTTCAGATAAGGGGACTAAACCTTATCTAAAAGAAAGCAGTGGAGAAACAGAGTTCCAAATAAGGACTGTGACAGGGTTGCAGAGATGGCCAGTATTTTGGAAATATGACTTGCCTATGAATGATAAAGAACAAAGATGTGATTAAACCAAGTCCCTCAAAGACATTTTAGATGTGGCAAAGACTGGGATTAAAATAGATAAATTTATTTACATCATCTACCATAAGATAAGATGAAAAAACCATGACCAACCTACACTTGGATGGATGAAAGAGCATTTCACAGGTAAAACTAAGTCATTTCATCTTGTATATTCCCTGAAGAAATGTGGCAAGAAGACAGGTGTAGCTAGAAGGAAATGTGTGGACTGAGCTAGGTATCAAAATCTGAAAGTAAGTAAAATAGCATCCATAAAATGCAAGGTGGCCTGTAGAATGGGAGAAAAATCTGTAAAGCACAGGTAGAAAACAACAACAATAACAATCACCAAACTATAAAACAAAAACAGTTTAAGAATACAGAGGGAAACAGTTTTTATAGAGTAGAGAAAAAGACCAGCTTTTGTGAAAAAAGTGCTCAATACTGGTACACATCAGAAAATGCAAATAGAAACCACAATGAAATATCACCTCATACCTGATAGAGTAGTATAATGAAACACCATGAGGTAGGGAGTGTTGGAGAGGGTGTGGATAAAAGGGAGCAATCCTATGATATTGATGAGTATACAAGTTGAGACAGCTACACCATGGATAATAGTGTGGAAATTTCTATAAAACTAAAAGTAAACTAAAACCTACCTTAAGAAACACAAACCCACTGTTTATCACCCAGAAACCTTACACATCTACCCCAAGGAAAAGAAGCAAAATTCTTAGAAAATACCCGAATTTCCATGTTCATTGCAGCATCATATGCTTGCCAATATATAGAAGTCTGTGTCCACTAAAGAAGAATCAATGAAGAAATGAGACAGAGAAAGCGATAGGAAAAGAGAGATAAACAGAGAGAGAGAGAGATGAGAAAAAGAAGATTATCAACAAAATTATTTATAAATCGATTAACTGATTTGGGGTATTTACAAACACTGTGTTAATTCACTAAGGCTTCTAAATTGCTTACTATTAGAATCATTATAAATATTCTCATGCACATCCACAGTGACCTGAAGACATTTAAGGAAGACTATCTTCTGCTGTTTTATGAGTGAAAAACTGAAAAGGATATTTGAGAAAACCCTGAGTTTTGGAGCTGATTTAAACAGCAAAAGCAACCCCAGGAAACAGAAAACCCAGATTCACATCTCAACTGTGCTACTGACACCTTATGACCGTGGGCTCTCCAATGAATCTCCTTACACCTCAGGTTTTTCATTTGCAAGGTGACAGAGTTGGAACGGGTGATTTCTGAGACCCATTTGCAATCTTCTTTGCTGTAATTTTTTCATCATTGATATTCACCGTGATTTGCAAAGAGATGAGAATTTTGAGCAAAGCTTTTGATTTAAAGTCTTTGCTCAGAGGTATTACTCACAGGTTCAGTGAATACTAATTAGGGAATTGGCTGTTGCAGAGGATAAACTCCAATGACTACCATCGTCTTCCCTCTCCCGAGGTCCAGATTCAAGAATGTTCTCTTTCAGATCAACTCCTTATTCCTTAGGGTGATCTCTGGTAACAGAGACACATTTTTTCTTTTTAAACTCAAGCATGTAGTACAGCCTTACAAATATATTAACCAGCCAATTAGAAATGATTTTGAATGTCTTTTACCCAGGCTTGCCTAGAAAGGGAACAATCAGCTTATCTGTGATTTGTGAAATGTTTTAATGTCTGAAATAAAACAATGATAATGCAAACTAGCTGGGTGTATCTGTACATCCCACTTATTAAGTATCAGAAGAACCAAGAAATTTCCTTGAAACATTCAGCATTGTCTTTCTGTGCCACCCATACTTCCTCAATATTAAGTACAGAATCTAAATGTTTGTAGTTATAGGCTTAGGTTATTTAGCATTGACAGAATGAGCCTGCTTTGAACACCTCTTTTCTAGAGAAGTACTATATTGTTGTAAGCTTGCACACAGATTTTTCATTAGTAGTATTTGGTAATTCATAGGAGATAATTAGACATAATTAAAATGCTTTATACTAGTAAGAATTAATAGTAGAAATAGAATATGACTATCCAGTTTTAGAAAATAACAATTAGAAGAGAACATTTGGTTCTTAACTCTTGTACTTTTTTAAGATTTTATTTTTACTTAATTTTTACTTAAGATTTTATTTTACCTGTGCATACAGGTATATCTGTGTGTGGGATTATATATTCAAGTGTAGTCCATGCTATGATTAGCAGAGTGGTCTTGATCCCTTGGAACTGGAGTAATCGGCACTGGATAAGCTACCCGGCTTGGGTGCTGATAATGCAACTCCTCTGCCAGAGCAGTATGAGCTCTTAATTGTTGTACACGTTCTCCAGCCCCAACTCTTGTACTTTTGACAAAGACAAAATGATTTATTTTATGTGCAAAGAATTTTGTGAAATTAGAAGTCTTACCAAAATATTACATGTTGTAGTAATTATAGTGAGAATGGAAACAGAACATAATGGGGTTTGTTAGCAACAAAAATTATGAATACTGAGTGGGGAAGTGAGTACTAATTTGGACACTAGGTTTAAGTAGATGTCAGTAGGCTACCCTGGGAATCTCACTCCCATATTTAATGCTTCGGATCAGTGTCCCATGGATTGAAACTCCTTTCCAGGAGCAGGAAGGGGGCTCATGAGACTCAGAAGCTAAAGTAACTTCACATGTCTGGGAAAGCCAAAGCTTGCAAGATTCTGGAGGGTCCCTCTCCAGGGTTAGAGAAACAATAAACAATTACTGGAGGTAGACACTCTGTCCAGCAGAGAAACTGAAAATTGAGTTTCTAGGACGCATGGAGCTGTCTGCAAGTTGTGTAGAGAGCTAGGGTTGCAGATCGAACGAGTTGTCACCTGTGTGAGGTGGAATTTTCTGTGATGTGGCCTCTTTGGAGTTATCCTTGTTTCTGAAAGTAGCCCCTCATCTATACTCAAGTTAGTAATTGTAATTTGGTGCAGTCATTACTTTAGTCTGTCGTGAGCTATTTTTCTGGAGTGAGTAAATGTGTGTGTTGCATTTACCCAGGAAATTCTGAAACACAGCAGGACCAACTATATAATTGTTTTCATGGGTAAGTGCATCCAAAATCCCAGGATTGATGTTTAGAGCGTATCTGTTTATAAATTTTAAATATATAATGTGATGATTGAAAACATAACTGTAATTTTATTTTGTCAGAGACAGAATTCATAAATAGGCAAGTGTGAAAGTTAGAAGAGTCCCTTTTGTACTTGGTTGCTGGAAGGATGTCTTAAAAACTCTTATTTATAGATAGATGATAAAATGATGATGACACAGAGAGAGGATAGAAAAATAGATAAATGATAGATGATAGAAGGCAGAATATATATATATATATATATATATATATATATATATATATATATATATATATATTGTATAGATCATGGGTTATTGTAAATGCCTTATTTTCTAGCTCTATCTGCTGAGAGTATCTACAAGAAATCACCCATCAGTGGAGATATGTAGACTTATAATCCAGACTCTAGATTCTAAACACCACTCTCTAATCAAAGAAGCTAGAGGTCCTTGAAGCAAAGGCTGATACCAGAATATGAAAACTTTACAGTGTACTTGGACATCTTGCATAAAATATTAGAAAGGAGATACTCACACACACACATACACATACATATATGCACATAGAAACATATCAAGCAGACAGAGAAGCTAAAATAGAACACAAAAAGGGCTACCAACATTCAGTTTGAGTAACAATATAAAAATGGCAGTACTGAGTTGTAAACAAAATAATAAAATAAGTTAAATTGAAAACAAAAAAATTTAAAAAACTTAATGCCTTAGAAACTTTTTACAATCCCTGTGGAAGTCGTATATTAGTATCATATGATAGGTAGAGGATTTGAAGTCAGAAAACATAATCTAAAGTTTGTTTCTGATACTTAGCATGCATTCTTCATTTAGCTGTTTAAGCCAAGCCTCGTTTTCCCAGTCTGTTTTACTCCCTTTCTGAATTATTATGAAAATTATCTGAGATAATGTAATACAAAAGCACAATGATGGGGCAGTGATGATTAAAAATATTAGTTATTACCTATTTGATTCTTTGGCCCAGAGCAGTGGTTTTCAAAGCATGGTCTTTCTGAGGATCCCCAGGGACCTACAAGCATTTTGTGAAGGCCCTTGATGCCAAACTCTTTCCACAATAATTGTAAGAGTAATCACTGAAATTTGTTTTAACGGAAGATAAGAAAGGCAAAATTAAGAAATGAGGACTTCATTTCATAATTCCAACACTCCAGAAATGAGAACAATACGAGGCAAGGAATCGCAGCATGCAAGAGTATGCTTGTTCATCAACAGGTAAGAGTTTATCTTGACCAGTTCCCCTCCTGTAGGCTGAGCCTTGTCTTCCTGCTTTTACTATCATTTTGTACAAATCTGCTACTTGCATTAAAATAGATATTCATTATGTTATGTGAGTAGAAATCAAAGCAGAATCTCCTTAGAAGAATGTTTCTAACAAAGGGGAAAGAAAGACAATAAAGGACCTTTGTTTTCACAGCAAGTATATAGATTCTTATATTTGTTATTTTATTGAAAGTTCTTGTCATGTACAGTTCAAGTGAACCATCCTCTAATTATTTGCTTCCTTTCTGTATCACAAATTGTATTATATTGCAGCTCCACAGCTCTATCTCTGTTATTTCTCTCTTAGGAACTTGGCAAAGACTCTGTGTATTCATATTACAGGCAAAAGCCGATGCACATTTCAGGTTCATCATGCAACTAAAGAAGCAAATTACCATTTGATAGTAAGCAGACTGCAGGCATATGTGAAAAAAAAGTACTTCTTTTTCTTTTTCACTGACTGTCTAAACCTAATTATCTTTCTAGAACTCCAAATATTTCACTCTGTGTAGTGCAATAATCATTTACTGATATCAGCTGTTCCTTTGTCAGGGGAATACCATTCCTCTCATGGAATCAGATTTTCTTTTCTTTTCTTTTCTTTTCTTTTCTTTTCTTTTCTTTTCTTTTCTTTTCTTTTTCTGATTTCTGCATTTGAAATATCAATGATGACTTTTTAAATCCTCCAATATGCAACTATATTGTAAGACATTCTGCTCAGGAATTTCAATCTGTCAGAAACTAACTGGTAAGGAACAGTTGTACTCAGGGCTTTGGTGGCTTTAGATTTCTTAGCTATCTATCTTGTAGATTTTGGCACAAAGTATAGAATTTGTATATAGACTGTTTTTCTAGGACGTGGTTTATTTTCCAGTCCAAGAGAATGAATCCAGGGGTTCATACATGCTAGGCAAATACTAAACAACTGAGCTGTTCTCAGTTGTAAAAACATGTTCTATGACCTTTACTTTTAGCTTAGATTATGAATTCCGACACACTCTAAATTTCAAGTAGAGTGTTTCCAATTTATTTAGCCATTTACAGACATAAGTAAACAGGTTAGTGGGCAGTGCTAAAATATTATTTGGGGAATTTCACTTTTCTTCCCTTTCCAAATTGATCATCTGCCCATATAACATCATTGTGCAGCATAGCTCCAGCAAGAAAATCCAATGACCTGTATGAGATCCTTGATCCTGAAAAATGCAACTCATTGATTTTCAGATTGCTGTTGACAATTCAAAACAAACGCTTTAATAAAGCAAGTTGTTTTTGAATGTTAACATAATAACCATGATAGGCAGCTCTTTATAATCAGAGGCTAATCATTATTAATTCCTTTGACATTCAGTGCTGTGACATTAATTATAACAAACTCTTTTCAGCAAACACCCATTGCTGTCCACAGCTCCATGGTAAAGTGCTGCCATGGGGATTTATTCTTGCAGTCACTGGTGAAGGTGGTCATATTATATTGTGTAAACTTAAAAAATAGCTGTTTTTGAAATGTCCAGAGAGTCTGAATTATTTTCTTCTGTTGGAACCATCAACTTTGAAATTTCACATGACCAGGAAAAGTTTCTATTTTCCATTGCTTGATATTCTTTCATAACCTTACATTTGTTCATTTTGTTTCTTTTTTTCTGATTTTTTTCCTAATTCATGCGTACCTTTTAATTAATGGTATTGGCCATATTTATTTCTTGAGTATCAAACATGTTTAAATAAAAAAATTTATATTACATTCCTACTTCAGTCTCCCCTCCCTCCACCATCACCTCTCTTCTCCCCCAGATCCACTTCTCCTCTGTCTCCATTCAGAAAACTAACAGGTTTCCCAGGGATATCAGCTGTACGTGGCATAACAAGATGCAATAAGACTGATCATATACCTCATATCAAGGCTGTATGAGGCTACTCAGTAAGAGGAAAAGTACATCAAAGGCAGGCAAAAGAGTCAGGAACAGCTCCTGATCCCAATGTTAGGAGTTCCACAAGAAGACAACCATAACATATATATGGAAGGCCTAGGTCAGACCCACACATGGTCTCTGATTGTTGCTTCAGACTCTGAGAGCCCCTATGAGCCCTCGTTAGTTGATTCTCTGGTCCCTGTTCTCCTAGTGTCCTAGACCCCCTGCCTTCTCTAATCCTTCCTCCCCTTCTTCCATGGGATTCCCTGAGATCTGCCTAATGTTTGGCTTGTGGGTCATTGCATCTGTTCCTATCAGTTACTGGATGAAACTTCTCTGATGATGATTATGCTAAGCTCTGGTCTATGAGTATAACAGAGTATCATTAGGATCATTTCATTGACCTCCCTTCTTCCCTCCCTCCCTCCCTTCCCCCTTCCTTCCTTCCTCCATTCCTCCTCCCCTTCCTCACTGTCTTCCTCCTTCCCTCCTTTTCTTTCTTCCTTTCATTTCTTTTGCCAGTAACATTTTGTTCTATTCCAAGTCTTTGGGCTATCCAGCCTCTGCTTCCTGGCCATTCAGGCAGTGTCAGGCATGATGATGTGACTTTCAAGTTAGACCAGTCATTGATCAGCCACTCAGAAAGATTCTATGCCACCATTATGAAGCACATCTAATAGATAGGATATATTAGAGGTTGAAAGTTTTATGGCTGGGTTGGTGTCCCAATCCCTCCAGAGGAACCCTTTCCTGGTTACAGAAGATGGCTGCTTCAGGCTCCATATACCCCATTGCCAGGAGTCCTTGCTAGGGTCACACTCATAGGTTCTAGGGAGTTTCCATTGCACTAGGGTTCTATGTCAGTTCCCCAATTCCAGTTATCTTTCACCCAATCCATCTCCCAAACCTGATCCCTCCTATTTCCATCCCCAGTTCTGCAAAACTGCTAAATCTATTCTAATGTCCTTCTCAAGGAAATCTATGTATCCAACATTGAGTCCTTCTATTACTTAAGCACTCTAGGTTTATGGGTTATGCCATGTTTAGCCCTTATTTTAGAGCTAATTTCTACTTATAAGTGAATGCACACCATCTTTGACTTTCTGGGTCAGGGTTATCTCACTTGGGATGATTTTTTTCTAGTGCAATCCATTTGGCTGCAAATTTCATAATGTCACTTTTTTTTAAACAGCTGCATAATACTCCATTGTGTAGATGGACCATATTTTCTTTCATAGAAGCTTTGTATATAATGGCCAGAAACTAGAAACAACCAAGATGTCTCTCAGCTGAAGAATGGATAAAGAAAATTGTATGAATTATTTAAGAAGATTTTTGTGTGTGGAATGAAATGGATTCCAGGGATTTATTCATGTCTAGAAAGTACTCTACTACTAAGTTGCATTCCCTTAGGCCTGTTTTGAATTTTACTTTTTGAGAGCAGATCTCGCTAATTTGTGAATGCTGGCCTTGAATTCTTCTTGTATCCCCAACTGATCTTGAATTTATAATCTTTCTACTTTTTCCCTCTAAGTAACTGATATTACAAGCCTATGCCATCAGGCCCAGCCATTTACTTGCTTTTCAAACTTAGTTGTAGCAAGAAAACAATCCATAAAAATATTCATAGTCAGTCCACAGTTAGGCTTCCCAAACCCAGCAACTGCCTGTTCAAAAGCAAAACACTGTGGTAACCACTTTGTATTATTCTTTGAGAATAGGAGGGTTATTATATCTCATGCTGTCCAAAGATTGGATTTTTATACTATAAATATACATTATTTCTAATTAGTTGTTTCAATTGTACAAATTTTGGTATATCATCATTATGCTCTTGTAAGTAATTTTGATATTTTTGGGGGGTGAGGAGATGTAATATTGTAAGAGACATGCACACTTTGAAAGGAGATAACTCTTATTTTTTATGGTACTGAGGAAAAAAAGGCTGAGTTCAATGTAGTTGGAAAGTGAGATTTGTAAGATTAGATGAAATGGAGTTCATAACATGTGATGGGGGCTCCATTCATGATGAAGAATCAGAGTGAACTTCTATGGCTTATTTAACTTATATCAGGCAATCGTCAGCTTACAAGTTCATCTATATGCCAGAGAAGCATAACACAGTAAATAAAGTCACGATGTGCACTCTGAAGATAAAACAATCGAGAAAAGAGATTGGGATTCTAGGTAAGATCTTCCAGCAATTATTTCCCCATAGTACACCAGTTTGAGCACTTGTCCACAAGCCAAACTACATGAGAGGTAAGCCAGGTGAGAGACCACAGTGCCTGGAGTTGGTTATCAGAAAAAAATGATATAGTGAAGAAGGTGAAAAGGGATTAGTAGCATCACTTCTCCCCAAACTCGAAACAACATGGTGAGATATGTCTCCATCTTGGGAAAGGGAAAGAATTAAGTTTAAGCCTTACACATGAAACCCAGTGTAATGCCTGATGTGCTTAAATATGGTATCAATCAGAGAATCATAGTTCCTCCCAAACCTAGCCAGTATTTATAGACTGAGCATCTGAGACTGCAATAATTGCCAGATGGTGAAGAGACTCAAACACAGAGCACAGGAGGTACCATAGAGACATGAGATTTGGAGTTCTGTACCATGGTTTCTATGGTGAAACTTATACACAGGAGAGACAGAGACAAGTTCTTGTCTACATCCCTATTTAGCCTTTGAGTAGACAGATCATATCCTTGATCCCAAGACTGCTACTCAGCTTACTACCATTCTTGGTAGCTAAAGGACTGTTTCTACAACCTACTTCTAAAACATGGGCAATACAGATTTTCCTAAGTAAACAGTCACATATGGAGCCTCTAAGTCTTCCTTAGCACTAGGAAGCATTGAGCACATTTTAGTAGACATCATAGTTAGCTATGGTATGGGCCTATATGCACCCATAAAACTGTGAGATGAAGTGGAACCTGTCTTATCATCAGATCTGTAGAAAAGACCATGACCTCTGATTTCAGAGAATGAACTAATATTAATTACTGAAGGTAGTTATCATAGAATGTTGTCTTGGAACTCAGTGCTTGGTTGGTAAAACCTAACAGTAACTAGAAACAAATGATCCTATCTCTAAGAAGTTTACATGATGAAGCAAGCCTGTGGAATATCCCAAGTGCTAGGCAGAGGCATCCAGCCTCATACAATCAGATGTATATTCCAACCAATGTCATCTATGGATGATTGTAGTAGTCTTGAGTCATTGTTCTATCTTAGTAGTAGGTACCCTGCAGTGATGTGAATCTTTATCACACCATAGCTTGGTTTTGTTGGTCTTGCCAGTCTATGGTCTCAAAGTACAAAGTACAAAGAGATATCTATAGATACATGGACTTCTCCACAAGTGAATTACAAAGAAATACACAACCTGAACAGATGAATAAAAGAAAGATGATTGAGTTATTAATAAAAATGTCTCTTGTCAGAGAAAACCACAGGACCAATAAGCTTCAATGTTGAGCTCTACCAAAAATGTAAAATTTATTTTTACTGATTTTTGAGAATTTCCTACATGTATGCAATGTATTTTTATTGTATTCATCCCTCACTACTCTCACTAATGCCTCTCATATTCACCCTCCACTCTTCTCCTAACGTTGTGTCCTCTTTTTATTTTAAAATAGTCCTCCAATTCTAGTTTGTTCTCCCTACAAACTCATGGGTGTTAGACCATCTGCAAGCATAATGTTGACTTATGTGGAACCACACAGTATAAGAAAACTTTGAGGCTCTTTGAATGAGAATGTCTACCAGAGGCTCAGGCATTTGAACATTTGGTTCCCAGTTGATGACATTGTCTGAGGAGGTGCAGCCTTGCTGAAGGAAGTCTATCAAATCACTGAGAGTGGGATTTGAAGTTCATGTCCTTGATCTACTTCCCATTCAGTTTTCTCTGCTTCATGGTTGTGGTTGAAGATGATATTTCTCAGCATCCTAGCCTAGCTGTCCACTGTCATGCTTCATCCCTAGAGGATCAAACTTAAATTGGGGATATATTAGAATGTTCAGTTCTCACTCAAAGCCACAAGTAGATTCCATGTATTTTCACTGGAAGAGAATGGCATTCTCTTAACAATCCTTTAATGACACCATGAAACAACTACACAAGGAGGCTTCATTAACTGAGATTTGTTCTAAGATAAGATACAGTGCTCCTTACTGTTCATTCTCCATGTTCAGGATTGTCAGAGATGCACTTATTAGCTCTAAAAAGTCAAAGAAAAACTATTTATATGCACAGTAATATACCATAGGCTTGGGTGTGAAGCTGGACTTTGCATTCATTATCAGGGGGAGCTTCAGTAAGAGGTCTTCATTCATCTCTTTGGGAGGTAGACAGGTGCTAGTGCTTAGTAATCTAACACACTAATAATTATTAATGTTTGCACTTAAGGAATATGAAGTGTGATACTTTGTGATGTTATGTTAAATTCTAAATCAACCCTTTGTTATCAGAACAATTGAACAGATGAATTTCTATTGTTTTATAAAACAATCATCTCTCATTCAAACACAAGATAGCATGTTACTTGTTATAATTAATCAAGATGGCACTCATATTCATGTTCATGCCCTGAATAGTGGTTTGTATAATCATATATTAATATAATATTTATTTAATGGGAATGATATTTTATGTATTTGTTTACAACCATAGAAGACCTAAAATTGTTTTTTTTCCTGTACCTAAAACATGTCAGATTCATTACATAGAAATTTCTGTCTATGTAAGAAAATATGCTACAATTTGGAAATCTATCACATTTTCTTAGAACTGTTTTTGTCCCACATACATGAAGTAATTATTGTTTAGAAAGAATAAAGAATGAGTGAAGAGGAGATGGCTCAGTGGCTAAGTTACTTGCTGTTCAAGGGTAAGTGTCTGAGTTTGAATACCCAGAAGCCAAATGAGCACATCTATAATCCCTGTGCTGCTATGGAAATATGGAGACAGAGACAGGAAATTTCAGAAGAGCCAAAGAGAGACCCTGTACGAAACAAATGGAAGGTGAGTACTGACATGTAGAGCAATTTTCCAACTTCCACAAGTACACTGTAGTGCATGTATGCCCACACATGTATACACATACATGTTAACATGTCATACACATTAACAAACACTAAAATAAAGAATTTAAATGGGTTAAATATGTAGAATATTTCTATGTTCATCTCTGGTTCACACTTTTAACCCAAATTATTGCAGCATTTGATTTTATTATATGAATACTAAATTTAGCTTGAAAATCTATATGTTAAGTTTCAAGAATAATGAAAAGATGAATGGTTGAAAAATCTCCAGAATTTTCACGGGTACTCATTATGTGATATGAAGAACTCCATGTCTCCAACAGATCTAGTTAAAGTTGAA
Source organism: Onychomys torridus (assembly GCF_903995425.1). NCBI lineage: Eukaryota > Metazoa > Chordata > Mammalia > Rodentia > Cricetidae > Onychomys > Onychomys torridus. Next base: position 81,197,462 of record NC_050450.1, on the reverse strand, counting down.
TCTAATTATAGACTTTGTGGCTGTAGAAGTGTTAAGAATTTGCTTGAATGGATAATATCTTTTGAGAGCATCTACCCTACGGTCTAGGCTGGATAATTCTCATTTTAAGGGAGGGATTCCCAGGTACCTGGTGGAGAATCATTTCTGAGTTTGTCTGTGTGGGTATTTATTTTTTTCTTTATTAAGAAATAATTTATTCATTTTACATGCCAATCACAGATCTCACCCTCATCCTTCCTCCAGTCCCCACCCTCAACTCATTCCCCATTCCCTCCTCCAAAAAGGTAGAGCCTCCCATGGGGAGTAGCAAAGCCTGGTACATTCAGTTGAGGCATGGCCAAGCCCCTTCCCCTGTATCAAGGCTGTGCAAGGTGTCCTACCATAGGAAAGAGGCTCTAAAAAGCCATCTCATGCAGCAGGGATAGATCCTGCTCCTACGATCCTTAAGCAGACCAAGCTACACAACTGTCTCGCTATGCAGAGGGCCTAGTCCAGTCTTATGGAGGCTCCACAGCTGTTGGTCTAGAGTTCCCACTAGCTTGGTTCAGTTGTCTCTATAGGTTTCCCCATCATGATCGTGATGCCTCTTGCTCATAAAACCTGTAAAGGCATTTCTAAGAAACATTGTCACTGAACCAGTGGACCAGGTAAGGAAATCCAGCAGTCAGCCAACATGGGGAAACAAATGCCAACTCTCACTTTCTTTCCCTTTCTCTGCTTATCTCTTGTTCTCCCTTCCTACTACACGGGAGTTTGGACACCATTTTTGTCCCTTCTCTTTGGACATTAAAGGTACGGGTCCTTAGGTCTTTGTGTGTTGGTTACTTGAGCTATCACTTTCATGGTTCTAATGATTGGCAGTTTGGAGGCCACACTACTCACTATCCTGGCTCCCCAGCTTAATGAAACCACTCTATGAATTTTTCACCCTCTGTAGTCATGTGGGGCACTTCTTTTAATAATAGTCACACCCATACATCCATATAGTTTCATTTATGTATTTCTATCATTTTATTGTATCTTCTGTGTCGTTGAAGAACCATAACACATAGCCCATGATACTCCATTAGTGGTGTATGTATATCCTGTTCTTTTATCGACACATATTTTCTGTTTGCTCCATATCAGCCCTATCACATAGCTCTTGCATCATTTCCCCCTAGAAATCCATTCACATGTATTCCACTGTGAGACTGGCAGATTTAATGACCACTGTGGGGGACTGGGAAGAGGACGCAGCCCCATGGGATTGCAGTGGAATAGCACAATTCTCTTCCATGCCTTAGCACCTTTCTGGATGACTTCCACTTTTCTCCTTATTTAGCATAGCTATTTATCTTCCCTCAGCACTTAACTTCAGACTTACCCACTGAAGCTCACCCAAGAAAACCCAACTCTAGTTGCTCAGCAGATGACAGTTTTGTTAATCACATCTTAAAATGTAAGAAGTGGTCTTTCATTAATTGTGTGTGTGTGTGTGTGTGTGTGTGTGTGTGTTGGGCAGTAACTCCTCATGTTACTGCCTTAAGAAAGCTTTCTACTTCTGCTTGACTGTCTGACCAGTGAGTTTTCTAGATCCCCATGTCTCTTCTGCTCCATGCTGTGGGTATAGGCAGCTGTACTCATGCCAGCTGTAAAGGTGGGTGTCATATCTCCAGCCCAGGTTTCTCTCCCTCCACTTTATCTATCTTTCAGTCTTCCCCTTTCTCCCTCTCTCCTTTCCTATACCTTTACATACTGTGCAGAATTGATGGGGTAGAGACAAGTCTTCCTTTGTATCACATGTCTGGATTCTCTTTGGTGCCTTGGATACAGAGAAAAGTCTTAAAAGAGTTACACATGAGACAGAACAACAGAGGTCCAAGAGGAACTAAGTATAAGGGAAAGGGTAAATAGAAAAAACAGCGAATATGCATCTTGTCTAACAGGATGCTGAGCCTTCTGTTCTATTTCTAACCCTCATTACTTGCACAAATCTCAGTTCCTTCCTTGTCAGACTTCCCTTGCATTTGGCTGAACCCAGAAATCCAGATCTGCACATTACAAGTTGATGAGTCCAGACATTTGGTGGAAATTAGTTTACTCATCGCTCTGACTGGCTCTCTGTTTAATTCACAAGGCCAGTAAGCCCTGGAGCACTCAATCCATAGAAGTAATTTGGAGCCCGTTAAAGGGAAGCTAGCCTTGAGCTGGATCAGTTGTCATGGTGATATTGTGAGCCACTAAAATACCTGTACTTGACCATACTGTAGGGAAAAACATTTCCAAGGCTTAAAGTGAAACTTTTCATTGTTCTGTACAATTTTGTTCAATATTCTATAAAAAGGGTAAAGGTATTGGAGCTTAAAATATACTATAGCTTAAAATCAACATTACAAATACATGTAAATAATCTGTGATTCAGAGTAGAATGACTAACCTATTTCTACATTAAGTGTGTGTGTGTGTGTGTGTGTGTGTGTGTAGAACCATATAACCAAGAAACAAAAGCAATGCCTTTTCTTTTGTTTAAAAATATTTGAATATATAGTAGCAAGATTGTTTTAATCACAATTTTCTTTATTTGTTGCATATTTATTTATAGTTTCAAAGTGTTATTATATTCCAGTGCTTCCTTTACCATCAGGTAGAGGAAAAGTAATAACGTCTCAAGAGTTCATCTAAATGCACCCTTCAGTGCATGGATAGAGTCAGCTTGGTACATTTCTAATCCACGAGGCTAGCTCACATTCAGATGAGAGATGTCACTTTTGTTATTTGAGATTCAAAAACATGTTTGAAATCTTCCTTAATGAAGGCTGACCAGCCCGTGCAGAGATAGGCATCTTCTGAGGCAGCTTTTGCTTTCTATTGACTGAACATGAACTCAGGGAGTGGGTCTGGTCTGTGGATAAAGTAGTCATCCTTTCCATAACCCCTTGCATGGGTCTAAGTGAATCCCTTGAGGATAGGAATCTCCTCTAAGTCAGCATTATCATGTTCATGTGTGTAGCCCTAGCAACCCTTTGCTTGATCTTCTAGGCCTTTCTTTAGTGATTACACTGAGGCTCGCCCATAGTTTATCTATTGTTGGCAAATACTGTCCCCCCAATACATGTCTATTGAGATGACTCAAGTGTCAGGAGTTGGAATAATGCAGGGTCTTCATTTTCCCTCTTTCCTGTCTGATATTTTTTTGTTGTTAGTTGAAGGTTTCTCACAGCAGGACAACATTGGGCTAATGGAGGCTCTGGGTTCTAGAAGTGCTTCAGGGGTGGGCAATGCAACAAGTTCCTTTGGTCTACCTCCAAAATCTGGACACAGCAACTTTCTGCTGGGCAAATAAGCCCACAGTCTTCCCAGACTGAAGACAAGGAGACCTAGATGATGCTTCTAGGTCAATGATACGTTCCCAAATTTGTGGTGAACTTTTTGTTCATACTGCTTTTATCTGGTGTCTACTTACAATGAATGAGATGCTTTTGAAGTACAGTTATCCTTGGGGCACAGCTGCTTTATTTCGGACAGAAGGTCCTTCCTTTCATGGTGGAGAGTTATTCTTGTTTTAAGATGATTATGCTATCACATAACCAGATCTCGTTTACTAAAACTAGAAAGGATCTCCCCACTTCCCAGGTTTGCTATTGGTAGTAAGAGACGCCTTTAGTATGCTGTGATGCAATCACTTCTTTTGAGACACTAAATCATTTGTAGTTTTTCTTCTCATCCAAATTTTCATTGGCTTCTGCTTCTCAACATATATAGAGCACTGACAAGTGAACGTGTGAATGAGACAATAAGTCATGTTAAAGGATGTTAAAGGATGGTGTTGGTTTTCAGTATTGCATGTCTGCCAAGATCAACATGGATGCTACTCATTCCTGAAGGGGCATAAGCTTGCATGGTCTCTTAAGGGTAACATGAAATAATTCAGATATGAGCTTCCCCAGGCATAGACTACCAAGCAATAGCAGATGGCTTTGTTTCTCTCTCATGATGAGAGTTTAAATACCAGCTCATTGTGATAACAGAGTTGTTAATTCTTAGGTGGCAACCCCTCAGGCAGATCTCTTTAAAGAACTAATTTCTAAGGGAGTGTAAATCAGATATCAAATTGTACATTTCATAAAATTTCAATGAAACATCAAGCCACAGGCAGGACAGATGTTGCCCTTATGAAATGATCAGTGTAACACTTGCTAAAAGTTCATGACAGGGATATCACTTTATGTAATATACTTGTTAGTAGTGCTCAGAATTTCTAGCTGGTGAGCTACTGAAGTATTCCTATTTCTGAAATGGGGTCCTAGAACTTTTTATTTTTTAAAAAACAAGCTTCTCAAGAGACTGCAATCCCAATAATATTTGAATCTAATTTAACTAACATACACACAGACGTATATCTACCAAAAACAGTTTATATGAATAGAGAGATGTGAAGGAACTAGGAATGTATGGGATGAGATACCAAGAGAGTTAAAGAGCTGAGAACTTCTATCTCCTGACTTCATTTTACTTGACATTCTCCATTGTTGCTTACTTTTCTATACCCAAAGTCTAGCCATAACTTTTTGTTTAAAACCTTCAGTACTTTCATGTTATATATGGACCAAAACCAACTTAATGACCATAACTTCTAACCGCGATCTTTCCCACAATTTTCTATATTTTATACTCTAGACATAAAAGACTGCATGCCATTCACTAGGCATGTCTCATAGTCCTATATTTTGGCCTTGTTTTAATTTTGTGAAATGCTTCTTTCATAATCTTGATTAAGAGATGGCTCCACTTCAGTACTAAAATATACCCCAAGTGATTGGCTTTTGCTGACATGTTTTAAAAGGAAAACTTGAGAAAAATATATGTAAAGGTCAATAATTTCGGAGTCTTTGAAAAAGAGAGGGATGTAAATCTTGATGTCAATCCATCATTATTGGAAATTACTAGAAGACGATGTTATTGAAAAATGATATGGCTTGTAAGAATGACATTGAGACTTTTTAAGTTAATTGTTTTTTATTCATTTTACATACCAACCACAGTTCCCTCTCACTCCCCTCCTCTTGTTCCACCTCTACTGCAATCTCCCCTAACCCACCCCCATCCACTCCTCAGAAAGGGTAAGGCCTCCCATAGTGAGTCAACAAGATCTGGCAGTTCAGTTGAGGCAGGACCAAACCCCCTACCCCCCCCCCCCCTGCATAAAGGCAGAGCAAGGCATCCTACCATATGGAATGTGCTTCAGAAAGCTAGCTCATGCACCAGGGATAGATCATAATCCCACTGCCAGGGGTCCCACAAACAGATCAGGCTACAAAGCTGTTCAGTCCCATGCATGTTCCAAAGCAGAGCTAATCCAGTAATGGTTAAACTGTTCCAAACAGTAGAATCAGAAGAAACATTGTCAAACTCCTTTTATGAGGCTACAGTTGCCCTGATACCCGAACCACACAAAGATACAACAAAGAAAGAGAATTACAGATTACAGACCACTCTCACTCATGAACATTGATACAAAAATACTCAGGAAAATACTGGCAAACTGAATCCAAGAACACATAAAAAAAAAATCATCCACCATGATCAAGTAGGCTTCATCCCAGAGATGCAGAGATGGTTCAATATAAGAAAATCTATCAGAGGAAATGCTGGAAAAAGAAAATCTGAGTAGACAAACAGGAACTTCAGATGCAAGTATAACAAACAGAATGCAAGAGATAGAAGATATGATCTCTGCTGTTCAAGATACACTAGAAGAAATAGATTCATCAGTCAAAGAAAATACTAAAGCCAAAAAAATCATGACCCAAAATGTCCAAGAAATTTGGGACACCATGAAAAGACCAAACCTATGAATAATAGGGATATAAGAAGGAGAAGAATACCAACTCAAAGGCACAGAAAATATATTAAACAAGGTCATAGAAGAAAACTTTCCCAACTTAAAGAAGGAAATGCCTATGAAGATACAAGAAGCCTATAGAACACCGAACAGACTAGACCCCCGAAAAAGGCCCCTCACCAAATAATAATTAAACAACTAAACATACAGAATAAAGAAAGAATATTAAGATCAGCAAAGAAAAAGGCCAAGTGACTTATAAAGGCAAATCCATCAGAATAACACCCGATTTCTCAATGGAGACATTGAAAGCCAGGAGGACCTGGACAGATATAATGCAGATACTAAAAGACCATGGATGCCAGCCTAGACTAATATACCCAGCAAAACTTTCAATCATCAGAGATGGAGTGAACAAGACCTTCCAAGACAAAACCAGATTTAAACAATACTTATCCACAAACCCAGCCCTACAGAAAACACTAGAGGGAAAATTCCAACCTAAGGAAGTCAGATACACCCTCGAAAACACAGGCAATAGATAACACCACAGCAGTAAACCCCAAAGAAGAGAAATACAGACACACTACCACCAAAAAACAAAAATAATAACAGGAACGAACAATCACTGGTCATTAATATCCCTTAATATCAATGGACTTAATTCTCCTATAAAAAGACACAGACTAACAGAATGGATACGAAAAGAGGACCCATTTTTCTGCTACATACAAGAAACACACCTCAAAATCAAAGATAGATACTACCTAAGAAGAAAAGGCTGGGAAAAGACTTTCCAATCAAATGGTCTTAAGAAGCAAGGTGGTGTAGCCATCCTAATATCCAGCAAAAGAGACGATGAAGGACATTACATACTCATTGCAGGAAAGATCCACCAAGATGAAGTTTCAATTCTGAACATTTATGCCCCAACACAAGGGCAACCACATATGTAAAAGAAACATTACTAAAGCTTAAATCACATATAAAACCCCACACATTAATATTGGGAGACTTCAACACCCCACTTTCACCTCTGGACAGATCTGCCAAATGGAAACTTAACAGAGAAATAATGGACTAAACAGATGTTATGACTCAAATGAACTTAATTGATATCTACAGAACATTTCACCCTAACAAAAAAGAATATACCTTCTTCTCAGCACCCCATGGAACCTTCTCTAAAATTGACCACATATTTGGCCACAAAGCAAATCTCAACAGATACAAAACAATTGGAATAACCTCCTGTGTTCTATCAGACCACCATGGTTTAAAGTTAGATTTCAACAACAAAAACTACAGAAAACCTACAATCTCATGGAAACTGAATAATGTTCAACTGAATCACCAGTGGGCTAAGGAAGAAAGAAAGAAAGAAATTAAAGACTTCCTAGAGATCAATGAAAATGAATACACCACATACCCAAACTTATGGGACACTATGAAAGCAGTCTAAGAGGGAAATTCATAGCACTAAATGCCCACATAAAGAAATTGGAGAAATCTCACACTAGTGACTTAACAGCACACCTGAAAGCTATAAAACAAGAAGAAGCAAAGTCTCCCAGGAAGAACAGACACCATGAAATTATCAGATTGAGAGCTGAAATCAATAAAATAGAAATAAAGAGAACAATACAAAAAATTCATGAAACAAAGAGTTGGTTCTTTGAGAAAATCAACAAGATAGACAAACCCTTATCCAAACTAATCAAAAGACAGAGAGAGAGAGTATCCAAATTAACAAAATCAGAAATGAAAAGGGGGGACATAACAAGAGACAATGAGGAAATCCAGAGAATCATCAGGTCATACTTCAAAAAACTCTACTCAACATAACTGGAAAATCTAAAAGAAATGGATACTTTTCTGGATAGGTACCACAAACCTAAGTTAAATCAAGACAAGATAAACCATTTAAATTGTCCAATAAGCCCCAAGAAAATAGAATCAGTCATTAAAAGTCTCCCAACCAAAAAAAAAAAAAAAAGCCCATGACCAGATGGTTTCACTGCAGAATTCTACCAGATCTTCAAAGAAGACTCAATACCAATACTCTTTAAATTGTTCCACACTATAGAAGCAGAAGATATATTACCAAACTCCTTCTATGAGGCTACAATTACCCTGATTCCTAAACCAAACGAAGATGCAACAATGACAGAGAACTACAGACTGATCTCCCTCAAGAACATTGATGCAAAAATACTCAATAAAATACTGGCAAACAGACTCCAAGAACACATCAAAACAATTATCCACCATGATCAAGTAGGCTTCATCCCAGGAATGCAAGGGTGTTTCAACATACAAAAGTCCGTCAATGTAATACACCATATAAACAAACTCAAAGGAAAAAAAAAAACACATGATCTTCTCACTAGATGCAGAAAATGCATTTGACAAAATCCAACACCCCTTCATGATAAAGGTCTTGGAGTGATCAGGAATACAGGTAATGTACCTAAATATAATAAAGACAATTTACAGCAAGCCAACAGCCAACATCAAATTAAATGGAGAGAAACTCAAAATTTTTTCATATTGCTCTGGCTAGAACTTCAAGTATTATATTGAATAAGTATGGGAGAGGGGACAGCCTTGCCTTGTTCCTGATTTTAGTGGTATTAC